>NC_081358.1:78126396-78128896 GCF_030684315.1 Stegostoma tigrinum | reverse complement strand
TGTGTGTGACTGGGTGTGGGTGTGTGTGTGTGACTGGGTGTGTGTGTGTGTGTGTGACTGGGTGTGTGGGTGTGTGTGTGACTGGGTGTGTGTGTGTGTGTGTGTGTGTGACTGGGTGTGTGTGTGTGTGACTGGGTGTGTGTGTGTGTGACTGGGTCTGGGTGTGTGTGTGTGTGAGAGACTGGGTGTGTGTGTGTGTGAGAGACTGGGTGTGTGCGTGTGTGACTGGGTGTGGGTGTGTGTGACTGGGTGTGGGTGTGTGTGTGTGTGACTGGGTGTGGGTGTGTGTGTGTGACTGGGTGTGGGTGTGTGTGTGTGACTGGGTGTGTGGGTGTGTGTGTGTGACTGGGTGTGTGGGTGTGTGTGTGACTGGGTGTGTGGGTGTGTGTGTGACTGGGTGTGTGTGTGTGTGTGTGTGTGACTGGGTGTGTGTGTGGGAGACTGGGTGTGTGTGTGGGTGTGTGACTGGGTGTGTGTGTGTGTGTGTGTGTGTGACTGGGTGTGTGTGTGTGTGTGTGACTGGGTGTGTGTGTGTGTGTGTGTGTGACTGGGTGTGGGTGTGTGTGTGTGACTGGGTGTGTGGGTGTGTGTGTGTGACTGGGTGTGTGGGTGTGTGTGTGACTGGGTGTGTGGGTGTGTGTGTGACTGGGTGTGTGTGGGTGTGTGTGTGACTGGGTGTGTGTGGGTGTGTGTGTGACTGGGTGTGTGTGTGTGTGTGTGAGACTGGGTGTGTGTGTGTGTGTGTGTGACTGGGTGTGTGTGTGTGTGTGACTGGGTGTGTGTGTGTGTGTGTGTGAGAGACTGGGTGTGTGTGTGTGTGAGAGACTGGGTGTGTGCGTGGGTGTGTGTGTGTGTGTGTGTGTGTGACTGGGTGTGTGTGTGTGTGACTGGGTGTGGGTGTGTGTGTGTGTGACTGGGTGTGTGTGTGTGTGTGTGTGACTGGGTGTGTGTGTGTGTGTGTGTGACTGGGTGTGTGTGTGTGACTGGGTGTGTGTGTGTGACTGGGTGTGTGTGTGACTGTGTGTGACTGGGTGTGGGTGTGTGTGTGTGACTGGGTGTGGGTGTGTGTGTGTGACTGGGTGTGTGGGTGTGTGTGTGTGACTGGGTGTGTGGGTGTGTGTGTGTGACTGGGTGTGTGGGTGTGTGTGTGACTGGGTGTGTGGGTGTGTGTGTGACTGGGTGTGTGTGTGTGTGTGTGTGTGACTGGGTGTGTGTGTGGGAGACTGGGTGTGTGTGTGGGTGTGTGACTGGGTGTGTGTGTGTGTGTGTGTGACTGGGTGTGTGTGTGTGTGTGTGTGTGACTGGGTGTGTGTGTGTGTGTGTGTGTGACTGGGTGTGTGTGTGTGTGTGTGACTGGGTGTGTGTGTGTGTGTGTGACTGGGTGGGTGTGTGTGTGTGTGTGTGACTGGGTGGGTGTGTGTGTGTGTGTGTGACTGGGTGGGTGTGTGTGTGTGTGTGTGACTGGGTGTGTGTGTGTGTGTGTGACTGGGTGTGTGTGTGTGTGTGTGACTGGGTGTGTGTGTGACTGTGTGTGACTGGGTGTGGGTGTGTGTGTGTGACTGGGTGTGGGTGTGTGTGTGTGACTGGGTGTGGGTGTGTGTGTGTGACTGGGTGTGTGGGTGTGTGTGTGTGACTGGGTGTGTGTGTGTGTGTGTGACTGGGTGTGTGTGTGACTGTGTGTGACTGGGTGTGGGTGTGTGTGTGTGACTGGGTGTGGGTGTGTGTGTGTGACTGGGTGTGGGTGTGTGTGTGTGACTGGGTGTGTGGGTGTGTGTGTGTGACTGGGTGTGTGTGTGTGTGTGTGTGTGACTGGGTGTGTGTGTGTGTGTGTGTGTGACTGGGTGTGTGTGTGTGTGTGTGTGTGTGTGTGTGTGTGTGTGTGACTGGGTGTGTGTGTGGGAGACTGGGTGTGTGAGTGGGTGTGTGTGTGTGTGTGACTGGGTGTGTGTGTGTGTGTGTGACTGGGTGTGTGTGTGTGTGTGTGACTGGGTGTGTGTGTGTGTGTGTGTGACTGGGGGTGTGTGGGTGTGTGTGTGACTGGGTGTGTGTGTGACTGTGTGTGACTGGGTGTGGGTGTGTGTGTGTGACTGGGTGTGGGTGTGTGTGTGTGACTGGGTGTGGGTGTGTGTGTGTGACTGGGTGTGTGGGTGTGTGTGTGTGACTGGGTGTGTGTGTGTGTGTGTGTGACTGGGTGTGTGTGTGTGTGTGTGTGTGACTGGGTGTGTGTGTGTGTGTGTGTGTGTGTGTGTGTGTGTGACTGGGTGTGTGTGTGGGAGACTGGGTGTGTGAGTGGGTGTGTGTGTGTGTGTGACTGGGTGTGTGTGTGTGTGTGTGACTGGGTGTGTGTGTGTGTGTGTGACTGGGTGTGTGTGTGTGTGTGTGTGACTGGGGGTGTGTGGGTGTGTGTGTGACTGGGTGTGTGTGTGTGTGTGTGTGACTGGGTGTGTGTGTGTGTGACTGGGTCTGGGTGTGTGTGTGTGTGACTGGGTCTGGGTGTGTG
>NC_081358.1:78108896-78116396 GCF_030684315.1 Stegostoma tigrinum | reverse complement strand
TGAGAGACTGGGGGTGTGTGTGTGTGTGTGTGTGTGAGAGCCTGGGTGTGTGTGTGGGTGTGTGTGAGACTGGGTGTGTGTGTGTGTGTGTGTGTGTGTGTGTGTGTGACTGGGTGTGTGTGTGTGTGGGTGTGTGTGTGTGTGTGACTGGGTGTGTGTGGGTGTGACTGGGTGTGTGTGGGTGTGTGACTGGGTGTGTGTGGGTGTGTGACTGGGTGTGTGTGTGTGTGACTGGGTGTGTGTGTGTGACTGGGTGTGTGTGTGTGTGACTGGGTGTGTGTGTGGTTGTGGGTGTGTGTGTGTGTGTGTGTGTGTGACTGGGTGTGTGTGTGGTTGTGTGTGTGGTTGTGTGTGTGGTTGTGTGTGTGTGTGTGTGTGTGACTGGGTGGGTGTGTGTGTGTGTGTGTGTGTGTGTGTGTGTGTGTGTGTGTGTGTGTGTGTGTGTGACTGGGTGTGTGTGTGTGTGACTGGGTGTGTGTGTGTGAGACTGGGTGTGTGTGTGTGTGTGTGACTGTGTGTGTGTGTGTGACTGGGGGTGTGTGTGTGTGTGTGTGACTGGGTGTGTGTGTGTGACTGGGTGTGTGTGTGTGTGACTGGGTGTGTGTGTGTGTGACTGGGGGTGTGTGTGTGTGTGTGTGACTGGGGGTGTGTGTGTGTGTGTGTGTGACTGGGTGTGTGTGTGTGTGTGTGTGACTGGGTCTGGGTGTGTGTGTGTGTGTGTGTGACTGGGTCTGGGTGTGTGTGTGTGTGTGTGTGTGACTGGGTCTGGGTGTGTGTGTGTGTGACTGGGTGTGTGTGTGTGTGTGTGTGTGTGTGTGTGTGACTGGGTCTGGGTGTGTGTGTGTGTGACTGGGTGTGTGTGTGTGTGTGACTGGGTGTGTGTGTGTGTCTGGGGGTGTGTGTGTGTGTGTGTGACTGGGTGTGTGTGTGTGTGTCTGGGGGTGTGTGTGTGTGACTGGGTGTGTGTGTGTGTGTGTGTGTGACTGGGTGTGTGTGTGTGTGTGTGACTGGGTGTGTGTGTGTGTGTGTGTGGGTGTGTGTGTGTGTGTGTGTGACTGTGTGTGTGTGTGTGTGTGTGTGTGTGACTGGGTGTGTGTGTGTGTGTGTGTGTGACTGGGTGTGTGTGTGTGTGTGTGTGTGTGTGACTGTGTGTGTGTGTGTGTGTGTGTGACTGGGTGTGTTTGTGTGTGTGTGTGTGTGTGTGTGACTGGGTGTGTTTGTGTGTGTGTGTGACTGGGTGTGTTTGTGTGTGTGTGTGACTGGGTGTGTGTGTGGGTGTGTGACTGGGTGTGTGTGACTGGGTGTGTGTGTGTGACTGGGTGTGTGTGTGTGTGTGTGTGTGTGTGTGTGTGTGTGACTGGGTGTGTGTGTGTGACTGTGTGTGTGTGTGTGTGTGTGTGTGTGTGACTGGGTGTGTGTGTGTGACTGGGTGTGTGTGTGTGTGTGTGTGTGTGTGACTGGGTGTGTGTGTGTGTGTGACTGGGTAGTGTGTGTGTGTGTGTGACTGGGTAGTGTGTGTGTGTGTGTGACTGGGTAGTGTGTGTGTGTGTGTGACTGTGTGTGTGTGTGTGTGTGTGTGTGTGACTGGGTGTGTGTGTGTGTGTGTGACTGGGTGTGTGTGTGGGTGTGTGACTGGGTGTGTGTGTGTGTGTGTGTGGGTGTGTGTGTGTGTGTGTGTGACTGTGTGTGTGTGTGTGTGTGTGTGTGTGACTGGGTGTGTGTGTGTGACTGGGTGTGTGTGTGTGTGTGTGTGTGTGTGTGTGTGTGTGTGACTGGGTGTGTTTGTGTGTGTGTGTGTGTGTGTGTGACTGGGTGTGTTTGTGTGTGTGTGTGACTGGGTGTGTTTGTGTGTGTGTGACTGGGTGTGTTTGTGTGTGTGTGTGACTGGGTGTGTGTGTGGGTGTGTGACTGGGTGTGTGTGACTGGGTGTGTGTGTGTGACTGGGTGTGTGTGTGTGTGTGTGTGTGTGTGTGTGTGACTGGGTGTGTGTGTGTGACTGGGTGTGTGTGTGTGTGTGTGTGTGTGTGACTGGGTGTGTGTGTGTGTGTGACTGGGTAGTGTGTGTGTGTGTGTGACTGGGTAGTGTGTGTGTGTGTGTGACTGTGTGTGTGTGTGTGTGTGTGTGTGTGTGACTGGGTGTGTGTGTGTGACTGGGTGTGTGTGTGGGTGTGTGACTGGGTGTGTGTGTGGGTGTGTGACTGGGTGTGTGTGTGTGACTGGGTGTGTGTGTGTGTGTGTGTGTGTGTGTGTGTGACTGGGTGTGTGTGTGTGACTGGGTGTGTGTGTGTGTGTGTGTGTGTGACTGGGTGTGTGTGTGTGTGTGACTGGGTAGTGTGTGTGTGTGTGACTGGGTAGTGTGTGTGTGTGTGTGACTGGGTGTGTGTGTGTGTGTGTGACTGGGTGTGTGTGTGTGTGTGTGACTGGGTGTGTGTGTGTGTGTGTGTGTGACTGGGTGTGTGTGTGTGTGTGTGTGTGACTGGGTGTGTTTGTGTGTGTGTGTGTGTGTGTGTGTGTGACTGGGTGTGTTTGTGTGTGTGTGTGTGTGTGTGTGACTGGGTGTGTTTGTGTGTGTGTGTGTGTGACTGGGTGTGTTTGTGTGTGTGTGTGTGTGTGACTGGGTGTGTGTGTGGGTGTGTGACTGGGTAGTGTGTGTGTGTGTGTGACTGGGTAGTGTGTGTGTGTGTGTGACTGGGTGTGTGTGTGTGTGTGTGAGTGTGACTGGGTGTGTGTGTGTGTGTGTGACTGGGTGTGTGTGGGTGTGTGTGTGTGTGTGTGACTGGGTGTGTTTGTGTGTGTGTGTGTGTGTGTGTGTGACTGGGTGTGTGTGTGTGTGACTGGGTGTGTGTGTGTGTGTGTGTGACTGGGTGTGTGTGTGTGTGTGTGTGTGTGACTGGGTGTGTGTGTGTGTGTGTGTGTGTGTGTGTGTGTGTGTGTGACTGGGTGTGTGTGTGTGTGTGTGACTGGGTGTGTGTGTGTGTGACTGGGTGTGTGTGTGTGTGACTGGGTGTGTGTGTGTGTGTGTGTGACTGGGTGTGTGTGTGTGTGTGACTGGGTGTGTGTGTGTGACTGGGTGTGTGTGTGTGTGTGTGTGACTGGGGGTGTGTGTGTGTGACTGGGGGTGTGTGTGTGTGACTGGGTGTGGGTGTGTGTGTGTGTGTGTGTGTGAGACTGGGTGTGTGTGTGTGTGACTGGGTGTGCGTGTGTGTGTGTGTGACTGGGTGTGTGTGTGTGTGTGTGACTGGGTGTGTGTGTGTGTGTCTGGGTGTGTGTGTGTGTGTCTGGGTGTGTGTGTGTGTGTGTGTGTCTGGGTGTGTGTGTGTGTGTGTGTGACTGGGAGTGTGTGTGTGTGTGTGTGTGACTGGGTGTGTGTGTGTGTGACTGGGTCTGGGTGTGTGTGTGTGTGACTGGGTCTGGGTGTGTGTGTGTGTGAGAGACTGGGTGTGTGTGTGTGTGACTGGGTCTGGGTGTGTGTGTGTGACTGGGTCTGGGTGTGTGTGTGTGTGAGAGACTGGGTGTGTGTGTGTGTGAGAGACTGGGTGTGTGCGTGGGTGTGTGTGTGTGTGTGTGTGTGTGACTGGGTGTGTGTGTGTGTGACTGGGTGTGTGTGTGTGTGTGTGTGACTGGGTGTGTGTGTGTGTGACTGGGTGTGTGTGTGTGTGTGTGTGTGACTGGGTGTGTGTGTGTGTGTGTGTGTGACTGGGTGTGTGTGTGTGTGTGTGTGACTGGGTGTGTGTGTGTGACTGGGTGTGTGTGTGTGTGTGTGTGACTGGGTGTGTGTGTGTGTGACTGGGTGTGTGTGTGTGTGTGTGTGACTGGGTGTGTGTGTGTGTGACTGGGTCTGGGTGTGTGTGACTGGGTCTGGGTGTGTGTGTGTGTGACTGGGTCTGGGTGTGTGTGTGTGTGAGAGACTGGGTGGGTGTGTGTGTGTGTGTGACTGGGTGTGTGTGTGTGTGTGTGTGAGAGACTGGGTGTGTGCGTGGGTGTGTGTGTGTGTGTGTGTGTGTGACTGGGTGTGTGTGTGTGTGACTGGGTGTGGGTGTGTGTGTGTGTGTGACTGGGTGTGTGTGTGTGTGACTGGGTGTGGGTGTGTGTGTGTGTGACTGGGTGTGGGTGTGTGTGTGTGTGACTGGGTGTGTGTGTGTGTGTGTGACTGGGTGTGTGTGTGTGTGTGTGACTGGGTGTGTGTGTGTGTGTGTGACTGGGTGTGTGTGTGTGACTGGGTGTGTGTGTGTGTGTGTGTGACTGGGTCTGGGTGTGTGTGTGTGACTGGGTGTGTGGGTGTGTGTGTGACTGGGTGTGTGGGTGTGTGTGTGACTGGGTGTGTGTGTGTGTGTGTGTGGGTGTGTGTGTGTGTGTGTGTGACTGGGTGTGTGTGTGTGTGACTGGGTGTGGGTGTGTGTGTGTGTGTGACTGGGTGTGGGTGTGTGTGTGTGTGACTGGGTGTGGGTGTGTGTGTGTGTGACTGGGTGTGGGTGTGTGTGTGTGTGACTGGGTGTGGGTGTGTGTGTGTGTGGGTGTGTGTGTGTGTGTGTGTGACTGGGTGTGTGTGTGTGACTGGGTGTGTGTGTGTGTGTGAGAGACTGGGTGTGTGCGTGGGTGTGTGTGTGTGTGTGTGTGTGTGACTGGGTGTGTGTGTGTGTGACTGGGTGTGGGTGTGTGTGTGTGTGACTGGGTGTGTGTGTGTGTGTGTGTGACTGGGTGTGGGTGTGTGTGTGTGTGTGTGTGACTGGGTGTGGGTGTGTGTGTGTGTGTGTGGGTGTGGGTGTGTGTGTGTGTGTGTGTGACTGGGTGTGTGTGTGTGTGTGTGTGTGTGACTGGGTGTGTGTGTGTGTGTGTGTGACTGGGTGTGTGTGTGTGACTGGGTGTGTGTGTGTGACTGGGTGTGTGTGTGTGTGTGACTGGGTGTGTGTGTGTGTGACTGGGTGTGTGTGTGTGTGACTGGGTGTGTGTGTGTGTGACTGGGTCTGGGTGTGTGTGTGTGTGACTGGGTCTGGGTGTGTGTGTGTGTGACTGGGTGTGTGTGTGTGACTGGGTGTGTGTGTGTGACTGGGTGTGTGTGTGTGTGTGTGTGACTGGGTGTGTGTGTGTGTGACTGGGGGTGTGTGTGTGTGTGACTGGGTGTGTGTGTGTGACTGGGTGTGTGTGTGTGTGTGTGTGTGACTGGGTGTGTGTGTGTGTGACTGGGTGTGTGTGTGTGTGTGTGTGACTGGGTGTGTGTGTGTGTGACTGGGTCTGGGTGTGTGTGTGTGTGACTGGGTCTGGGTGTGTGTGTGTGTGAGAGACTGGGTGGGTGTGTGTGTGTGTGTGTGACTGGGTGTGTGTGTGACTGGGTGTGTGTGTGTGTGTGACTGGGTGTGTGTGTGTGTGTGACTGGGTGTGTGTGTGTGTGTGTGTGACTGGGTGTGTGTGTGTGTGTGTGACTGGGGGTGTGTGTGTGTGTGTGTGTGTGTGTGTGTGTGTGTGTGTGACTGGGTGTGTGTGTGTGTGTGTGTGTGACTGGGTGTGTGTGTGTGTGTGTGTGACTGGGTCTGGGTGTGTGTGTGTGTGACTGGGTGTGTGTGTGTGACTGGGTGTGTGTGTGTGTGACTGGGTGTGTGTGTGTGTGACTGGGGGTGTGTGTGTGTGTGTGTGACTGGGTGTGTGTGTGTGTGACTGGGTCTGGGTGTGTGTGTGTGTGACTGGGTCTGGGTGTGTGTGTGTGTGAGAGACTGGGTGGGTGTGTGTGTGTGTGTGTGACTGGGTGTGTGTGTGTGTGTGTGTGACTGGGTGTGTGTGTGACTGGGTGTGTGTGTGGGTGGGTGTGTGGGTGGGTGTGTGTGTGTGTGTGTGACTGGGTGTGTGTGTGTGTGTGTGACTGGGTGTGTGTGTGACTGGGTGTGTGTGTGACTGGGTGTGTGTGTGACTGGGTGTGTGTGTGTGTGTGTGACTGGGTGTGTGTGTGTGTGTGTGACTGGGTGTGTGTGTGACTGGGTGTGTGTGTGACTGGGTGTGTGTGTGTGTGTGACTGGGTGTGTGTGTGTGTGTGACTGGGTGTGTGTGTGTGTGTGTGACTGGGGGTGTGTGTGTGTGTGTGTGTGTGTGACTGGGTGTGTGTGTGTGTGTGTGACTGGGTGTGTGTGTGTGTGTGTGTGACTGGGTGTGTGTGTGTGTGTGTGTGACTGGGTGTGTGTGTGTGTGTGTGTGTGACTGGGTGTGTGTGTGTGTGTGTGACTGGGTGTGTGTGTGTGTGGGTGTGTGTGTGTGTGTGTGTGTGTGTGTGTGTGTGTGTGACTGGGTGTGTGTGTGTGTGTGTGTGACTGGGTGTGTGTGTGTGTGTGTGTGACTGGGTGTGTGTGTGTGTGTGTGTGACTGGGTGTGTGTGTGTGACTGGGTGTGTGTGTGTGTGTGTGACTGGGTGTGTGTGTGTGTGTGTGACTGGGTGTGTGTGTGTGTGACTGGGTGTGTGTGTGTGTGACTGGGTGTGTGTGTGTGTGTGTGTGACTGGGTGTGTGTGTGTGTGACTGGGTGTGTGTGTGTGTGACTGGGTGTGTGTGTGTGTGTGTGTGTGTGTGTGACTGGGTCTGGGTGTGTGTGTGTGTGACTGGGTGTGTGTGTGTGTGTGACTGGGTGTGTGTGTGTGTGTGACTGGGTGTGTGTGTGTGTGTGTGTGTGTGTGACTGGGTGTGTGTGTGTGTGTGTGTGACTGGGGGTGTGTGTGTGTGTGTGTGTGAGAGACTGGGTGTGTGCGTGGGTGTGTGTCTGGGTGTGTGTGTGTGTGACTGGGTGTGTGTGTGTGTGTGTGTGTGTGACTGGGTGTGTGTGTGGGTGTGTGTGTGTGTGTGTGGGTGTGTGTGTGTGTGTGTGTGACTGGGTGTGTGTGGGTGTGTGTGTGTGTGTGTGACTGGGTGTGTGTGGGTGTGTGTGTGTGACTGGGTGTGTGTGTGTGTGTGTGACTGGGTGTGTGTGTGTGTGTGAGACTGGGTGTGTGTGTGTGTGACTGGGTGTGTGTGTGTGTGTGACTGGGTGTGTGTGTGTGTGTGACTGGGTGTGTGTGTGTGTGACTGGGTGTGTGTGTGTGTGTGTGTGTGTGTGTGTGACTGGGTGTGTGTGTGTGTGTGTGTGTGTGTGTGTGTGTGTGTGTGTGTGTGACTGGGTGTGTGTGGGTGTGTGTGTGTGTGTGTTTGTGTGTGACTGGGTGTGTGTGGGTGTGTGTGTGTGTGTGTGTGTGTGACTGGGTGTGTGTGTGTGTGCGGGTGTGTGTGTGTGTGACTGGGTGTGTGTGTGCGCATGTGTGTGTGTGTGACTGGGTCTGGGTGTGTGTGTGTGTGAGAGACTGGGTGGGTGTGGGTGTGTGTGTGAGAGAGACTGGGTGGGTGTGGGTGTGTGTGTGTGAGAGACTGGGTGTGTGTGTGGGTGTGTGTGTGGGTGTGTGCCTGGGTGTGTGCGTGGGTGTGTGCGTGACTGGGTGTGTGTGTGTGCGTGACTGGGTGTGTGTGTGTGCGTGACTGGGTGTGTGTGTGT
>NC_081358.1:78093896-78103896 GCF_030684315.1 Stegostoma tigrinum | reverse complement strand
TGTGACTGGGTCTGGGTGTGTGTGTGTGTGACTGGGTCTGGGTGTGTGTGTGTGTGAGAGACTGGGTGGGTGTGGGTGTGTGTGTGAGAGAGACTGGGTGGGTGTGGGTGTGTGTGTGTGAGAGACTGGGTGGGTGCGTGGGTGTGTGTGTGTGAGAGACTGGGTGTGTGCGTGGGTGTGTGTGTGGGTGTGTGTGTGACTGGGTGTGTGTGTGTGTGACTGGGTGTGACTGGGTGTGTGTGTGTGTGACTGGGTGTGTCTGGGTGTGTGTGTGTGTGACTGGGTGTGTGTGTGTGTGACTGGGTGTGTGTGTGTGTGTGTGTGTGTGACTGGGTGTGTGTGTGTGTGACTGTGTCTGGGTGTGTGTGTGTGTGACTGGGTCTGGGTGTGTGTGTGTGTGACTGGCTCTGGGTGTGTGTGTGTGTGACTGGGTCTGGGTGTGTGTGTGTGACTGGGTCTGGGTGTGTGTGTGTGACTGGGTCTGGGTGTGTGTGTGTGACTGGGTCTGGGTGTGTGTGTGTGTGTGTGACTGGGTCTGGGTGTGTGTGTGTGTGTGACTGGGTCTGGGTGTGTGTGTGTGTGTGACTGGGTGTGTGTGTGTGTGTGTGTGACTGGGTGTGTGTGTGTGTGACTGGGTCTGGGTGTGTGTGTGTGTGACTGGGTCTGGGTGTGTGTGTGTGCGAGAGACTGGGTGGGTGTGGGTGTGTGTGTGAGAGAGACTGGGTGGGTGTGGGTGTGTGTGTGTGAGAGACTGGGTGTGTGCGTGGGTGTGTGTGTGGGTGTGTGCGTGGGTGTGTGTGTGGGTGTGTGTGTGACTGGGTGTGTGTGTGTGTGACTGGGTGTGTCTGGGTGTGTGTGTGTGTGACTGGGTGTGTGTGTGTGTGACTGGGTGTGTGTGGGTGTGTGTGTGTGTGACTGGGTGTGTGTGGGTGTGTGTGTGTGTGTGTGTGTGTGTGTGACTGGGTGTGTGTGTGTGTGCGGGTGTGTGTGTGACTGGGTGTGTGTGTGTGTGACTGTGTCTGGGTGTGTGTGTGTGTGACTGGGTCTGGGTGTGTGTGTGTGTGACTGGGTCTGGGTGTGTGTGTGTGTGACTGGGTCTGGGTGTGTGTGTGTGACTGGGTCTGGGTGTGTGTGTGTGACTGGGTCTGGGTGTGTGTGTGTGTGTGTGACTGGGTCTGGGTGTGTGTGTGTGTGTGACTGGGTGTGTGTGTGTGTGTGTGTGACTGGGTGTGTGTGTGTGTGACTGGGTCTGGGTGTGTGTGTGTGTGACTGGGTCTGGGTGTGTGTGTGTGCGAGAGACTGGGTGGGTGTGGGTGTGTGTGTGAGAGAGACTGGGTGGGTGTGGGTGTGTGTGTGTGAGAGACTGGGTGTGTGCGTGGGTGTGTGTGTGGGTGTGTGCGTGGGTGTGTGTGTGGGTGTGTGTGTGACTGGGTGTGTGTGTGTGTGACTGGGTGTGTCTGGGTGTGTGTGTGTGTGACTGGGTGTGTGTGTGTGTGACTGGGTGTGTGTGGGTGTGTGTGTGTGTGACTGGGTGTGTGTGGGTGTGTGTGTGTGTGTGTGTGTGTGTGTGACTGGGTGTGTGTGTGTGTGCGGGTGTGTGTGTGACTGGGTGTGTGTGTGCGCATGTGTGTGTGTGTGACTGGGTCTGGGTGTGTGTGTGTGTGACTGGGTCTGGGTGTGTGTGTGTGTGACTGGGTCTGGGTGTGTGTGTGTGTGACTGGGTCTGGGTGTGTGTGTGTGTGACTGGGTCTGGGTGTGTGTGTGTGTGAGAGACTGGGTGGGTGTGGGTGTGTGTGTGAGAGAGACTGGGTGTGTGTGTGGGTGTGTGTGTGGGTGTGTGCCTGGGTGTGTGCCTGGGTGTGTGCCTGGGTGTGTGCGTGGGTGTGTGCGTGGGTGTGTGCGTGACTGGGTGTGTGTGTGTGTGTGACTGGGTGTGTGTGTGTGTGTGTGTGTGTGTGTGTGTGTGTGACTGGGTCTGGGTGTGTGTGTGTGTGACTGGGTCTGGGTGTGTGTGTGTGTGACTGGGTCTGGGTGTGTGTGTGTGTGAGAGACTGGGTGGGTGTGGGTGTGTGTGTGAGAGAGACTGGGTGGGTGTGGGTGTGTGTGTGTGAGAGACTGGGTGTGTGCGTGGGTGTGTGTGTGGGTGTGTGTGTGACTGGGTGTGTGTGTGTGTGACTGGGTGTGACTGGGTGTGTGTGTGTGTGACTGGGTGTGTCTGGGTGTGTGTGTGTGTGACTGGGTGTGTGTGTGTGTGACTGGGTGTGTGTGTGTGTGACTGGGTGTGTGTGTGTGTGACTGTGTCTGGGTGTGTGTGTGTGTGTCTGGGTGTGTGTGTGTGTGTCTGGGTGTGTGTGTGTGTGACTGGGTCTGGGTGTGTGTGTGTGTGAGAGACTGGGTGGGTGTGGGTGTGTGTGTGAGAGAGACTGGGTGGGTGTGGGTGTGTGTGTGTGAGAGACTGGGTGTGTGCGTGGGTGTGTGTGTGGGTGTGTGTGTGACTGGGTGTGTGTGTGTGTGACTGGGTGTGACTGGGTGTGTGTGTGTGTGACTGGGTGTGTCTGGGTGTGTGTGTGTGTGACTGGGTGTGTGTGTGTGTGACTGGGTGTGTGTGTGTGTGTGTGTGTGTGTGACTGGGTGTGTGTGTGTGTGTGACTGTGTCTGGGTGTGTGTGTGACTGGGTCTGGGTGTGTGTGTGTGTGACTGGGTCTGGGTGTGTGTGTGTGTGACTGGGTCTGGGTGTGTGTGTGTGTGACTGGGTCTGGGTGTGTGTGTGTGACTGGGTCCGGGTGTGTGTGTGTGTGTGACTGGGTCTGGGTGTGTGTGTGTGTGTGACTGGGTGTGTGTGTGTGTGTGTGTGACTGGGTGTGTGTGTGTGTGACTGGGTCTGGGTGTGTGTGTGTGTGACTGGGTCTGGGTGTGTGTGTGTGTGAGAGACTGGGTGGGTCTGGGTGTGTGTGTGTGTGAGAGACTGGGTGGGTGTGGGTGTGTGTGTGAGAGAGACTGGGTGGGTGTGGGTGTGTGTGTGTGAGAGACTGGGTGTGTGTGTGGGTGTGTGCGTGGGTGTGTGCGTGGGTGTGTGCGTGGGTGTGTGTGTGACTGGGTGTGTGTGTGTGTGACTGGGTGTGTCTGGGTGTGTGTGTGTGTGACTGGGTGTGTGTGTGTGTGACTGGGTGTGTGTGTGTGTGACTGGGTGTGTGTGTGTGTGTGTGTGACTGGGTGTGTGTGGGTGTGTGTGTGTGTGTGTGTGTGTGTGTGACTGGGTGTGTGTGTGTGTGCGGGTGTGTGTGTGTGTGACTGGGTGTGTGTGTGCGCATGTGTGTGTGTGTGACTGGGTCTGGGTGTGTGTGTGTGTGACTGGGTCTGGGTGTGTGTGTGTGTGAGAGACTGGGTGGGTGTGGGTGTGTGTGTGAGAGAGACTGGGTGTGTGTGTGGGTGTGTGTGTGGGTGTGTGCCTGGGTGTGTGTGTGGGTGTGTGTGTGGGTGTGTGCCTGGGTGTGTGTGTGGGTGTGTGCGTGGGTGTGTGCGTGACTGGGTGTGTGTGTGTGTGTGACTGGGTGTGTGTGTGTGTGTGTGTGTGTGTGTGTGTGTGTGACTGGGTGTGTGTGTGTGTGTGTGTGTGTGTGTGTGTGTGTGTGTGTGTGTGACTGGGTGTGTGTGTGTGTGTGTGTGTGTGACTGGGTGTGTGTGTGTGTGTGTGTGACTGGGTGTGTGTGTGTGTGTGACTGGGTGTGTGTGTGTGTGTGACTGGGTGTGTGTGTGTGTGTGACTGGGTGTGTGTGTGGGTGTGTGTGACTGGGTGTGTGTGTGGGTGTGTGTGACTGGGTGTGTGTGTGTGTGACTGGGTGTGTGTGTGTGTGTGTGTGACTGGGTGTGTGTGTGTGTGACTGGGTCTGGGTGTGCGTGTGTGTGATAGACTGGGTGTGTGTGTGTGAGAGACTGGGTGTGTGCGTGGGTGTGTGTGTGTGTGCGTGGGTGTGTGTGTGTGTGACTGGGTGTGGGTGGGTGTGGGTGTGTGTGTGTGTGACTGGGGGTGTGTGTGTGTGACTGGGTGTGTGTGTGTGTGTGTGTGACTGGGTGTGTGTGTGTGTGACTGGGTGTGTGTGTGTGTGTGTGTGTGACTGTGTCTGGGTGTGTGTGTGTGTGACTGTGTCTGGGTGTGTGTGTGTGTGACTGGGTCTGGGTGTGTGTGTGTGTGACTGGGTCTGGGTGTGTGTGTGTGTGTGACTGGGTCTGGGTGTGTGTGTGTGTGTGACTGGGTGTGTGTGTGTGTGTGACTGGGTGTGTGTGTGTGTGTGTGTGACTGGGTGTGTGTGTGTGTGACTGGGTCTGGGTGTGTGTGTGTGTGACTGGGTCTGGGTGTGTGTGTGTGTGAGAGACTGGGTGGGTGTGGGTGTGTGTGTGAGAGAGACTGGGTGGGTGTGGGTGTGTGTGTGTGAGAGACTGGGTGTGTGCGTGGGTGTGTGTGTGACTGGGTGTGTGTGTGTGTGACTGGGTGTGTGTGTGTGTGACTGGGTGTGTGTGTGTGTGTGTGTGTGTGTGACTGGGTGTGTGTGGGTGTGTGTGTGTGTGTGTGTGTGTGTGACTGGGTGTGTGTGGGTGTGTGACTGGGTGTGTGTGTGTGTGTGTGACTGGGTGTGTGTGTGTGTGCGGGTGTGTGTGTGTGTGACTGGGTGTGTGTGTGCGCATGTGTGTGTGTGTGACTGGGTCTGGGTGTGTGTGTGTGTGACTGGGTCTGGGTGTGTGTGTGTGTGAGAGACTGGGTGGGTGTGGGTGTGTGTGTGAGAGAGACTGGGTGTGTGTGTGGGTGTGTGTGTGGGTGTGTGTGTGGGTGTGTGCGTGGGTGTGTGCGTGACTGGGTGTGTGTGTGTGTGTGTGACTGGGTGTGTGTGTGTGTGTGTGTCTGGGTGTGTGTGTGTGTGTGTGTGTGTGTGTGTGACTGGGTGTGTGTGTGTGTGTGTGTCTGGGTGTGTGTGTGTGTGTGTGTGTGTGTGTGTGACTGGGTGTGTGTGTGTGTGTGTGTGACTGGGTGTGTGTGTGTGTGTGTGTGTGTGTGTGTGTGACTGGGTGTGTGTGTGTGTGTGTGAGACTGGGTGTGTGTGTGTGTGACTGGGTGTGTGTGTGTGTGTGTGTGTGACTGGGTGTGTGTGTGTGTGTGTGAGACTGGGTGTGTGTGTGTGTGTGTGAGACTGGGTGTGTGTGTGTGTGTGTGTGAGACTGGGTGTGTGTGTGAGACTGGGTGTGTGACTGTGTGTGTGTGTGTGTGTGTGACTGTGTGTGTGTGTGTGTGTGTGTGTGTGTGTGACTGGGTGGGTGTGTGTGTGTGACTGGGTGGGTGGGTGTGTGTGTGTGACTGGGTGGGTGTGTGTGTGTGTGTGACTGGGTGTGTGTGTGTGTGTGTGACTGGGTGTGTGTGGGTGTGTGTGTGTGTGTGTGTGTGACTGGGTGTGTGTGTGTGTGACTGGGTGTGTGTGTGTGTGTGTGCGGGTGTGTGTGTGTGTGTGTGACTGGGTGTGTGTGTGTGTGCGGGTGTGTGTGTGCGCATGTGTGTGTGTGAGACTGGGTCTGGGTGTGTGTGTGTGTGACTGGGTCTGGGTGTGTGTGTGTGTGACTGGGTCTGGGTGTGTGTGCGTGTGACTGGGTCTGGGTGTGTGTATGTGTGACTGGGTCTGGGTGTGTGTGTGTGTGAGAGACTGGGTGGGTGTGGGTGTGTGTGTGAGAGAGACTGGGTGGGTGTGTGTGTGTGTGTGTGAGAGACTGGGGGTGTGTGTGTGTGTGACTGGGTGTGTGTGTGTGTGACTGGGTGTGTGTGTGTGTGACTGGGTGTGTGTGTGTTTGTGTGTGTGACTGGGTGTGTGTGTGTGTGTGTGACTGGGTGTGTGTGTGTGTGTGTGTGAGACTGGGTGTGTGTGTGTGTGTGTGTGAGACTGTGTGTGTGTGTGTGTGTGAGACTGGGTGTGTGTGTGTGTGTGTGAGACTGGGTGTGTGTGTGTGTGTGTGAGACTGGGTGTGTGTGTGTGTGTGTGTGAGAGACTGGGTGTGTGTGTGTGTGTGTGTGAGACTGGGTGTGTGTGTGTGTGTGTGTGTGAGACTGTGTGTGTGTGTGTGTGAGACTGGGTGTGTGTGTGGGTGTGTGTGTGTGTGTGACTGGGTGTGTGTGTGTGTGTGTGTGTGACTGGGTGTGTGTGTGTGTGACTGGGTGTGTGTGTGTGACTGGGTGTGTGTGTGTGTGTGTGTGTGACTGGGTGTGTGTGTGTGTGACTGGGTGTGTGTGTGTGACTGGGTGTGTGTGTGTGTGACTGGGTGTGTGTGTGTGTGACTGGGTGTGGGTGTGTGTGTGTGTGACTGGGTGTGTGTGTGTGTGACTGGGTGTGTGTGTGTGTGACTGGGTGTGTGTGTGTGTGACTGGGTGTGTGTGTGTGTGACTGGGTGTGTGTGTGTGTGTGTGTGTGTGCGGGTGTGTGTGTGTGTGACTGGGTGTGTGCGGGTGTGTGTGTGTGTGACTGGGTGTGTGCGGGTGTGTGTGTGTGTGACTGGGTGTGTGTGTGTGTGACTGGGTGTGTGTGTGTGTGACTGGGTGTGTGTGTGTGTGTGCGGGTGTGTGTGTGTGTGACTGGGTGTGTGTGTGTGTGTGTGTGCGGGTGTGTGTGTGTGTGACTGGGTGTGTGCGGGTGTGTGTGTGCGGGTGTGTGTGTGCGGGTGTGTGTGTGTGTGACTGGGTGTGTGTGTGTGTGTGCGGGTGTGTGTGTGTGTGACTGGGTGTGTGTGTGTGTGTGTGTGTGTGTGTGTGCGGGTGTGTGTGTGTGTGACTGGGTGTGTGCGGGTGTGTGTGTGCGGGTGTGTGTGTGCGGGTGTGTGTGTGTGTGACTGGGTGTGTGTGTGTGTGTGCGTGTGCGGGTGTGTGTGTGTGTGTGACTGGGTGCGGGTGTGTGTGTGTGTGACTGGGTGTGTGCGGGTGTGTGTGCGGGTGTGTGTGTGTGTGACTGGGTGTGTGCGGGTCTGTGTGCGGGTGTGTGTGTGTGTGACTGGGTGTGTGTGTGTGTGTGTGTGACTGGGTGTGTGTGTGTGTGACTGGGTGTGTGTGTGTGTGACTGGGTGTGTGTGTGTGTGCGGGTGTGTGTGTGTGAGACTGGGTGTGTGTGTGCGCATGTGTGTGTGTGTGACTGGGTCTGGGTGTGTGTGTGTGTGACTGGGTCTGGGTGTGTGTGTGTGTGACTGGGTCTGGGTGTGTGTGTGTGTGACTGGGTCTGGGTGTGTGTGTGTGTGACTGGGTCTGGGTGTGTGTGTGTGTGAGAGACTGGGTGGGTGTGGGTGTGTGTGTGAGTGAGACTGGGTGGGTGTGGGTGTGTGTGTGAGTGAGACTGGGTGGGTGTGGGTGTGTGTGTGTGAGAGACTGGGTGTGTGTGTGGGTGTGTGTGTGTGTGTGTGTGTGACTGGGTGTGTGTGTGTGTGTGTGTGTGTGTGACTGGGTGTGTGTGTGTGCGACTGGGTGTGTGTGTGTGCGACTGGGTGTGTGTGTGTGCGACTGGGTGTGTGTGTGTGTGTGTGTGACTGGGTGTGTGTGTGTGTGTGACTGGGTGTGTGTGTGTGTGTGTGTGACTGGGTGTGTGTGTGTGACTGGGTGTGTGTGTGTGTGTGTGTGACTGGGTGTGTGTGTGTGTGTGTGTGTGTGACTGGGTGGGTGTGTGTGTGTGTGACTGGGTAGGTGTGTGTGTGTGACTGGGGGTGTGTGTGTGTGTGTGTGACTGTGTGTGTGTGTGTGTGTGTGTGTGACTGGGTGGGTGTGTGGGTGTGTTTGTGTGACTGGGTTTGTGTGTGTGTTTGTGTGACTGGGTTTGTGTGTGTGTGTGACTGGGTGTGTGTGTGTGCGGGTGTGTGTGTGTGTGACTGGGTGTGTGTGTGTGACTGGGTGTGTGTGTGTGTGACTGGGTGTGTGTGTGTGTGTGTGTGTGACTGGGTGTGTGTGTGTGTGACTGGGTGTGTGTGTGTGTGACTGGGTGTGTGTGTGTGTGACTGGGTGTGTGTGTGTGTGTGTGTGACTGGGTGTGTGACTGGGTGTGTGTGACTGGGTGTGTGTGTGTGCGGGTGTGTGTGTGTGTGACTGGGTGTGTGTGTGTGTGTGTGTGTGACTGGGTGTGTGTGTGTGTGGGTGGGTGTGTGTGTGGGTGTGTGTGACTGGGTGTGTGTGTGACTGGGTGTGTGTGTGACTGGGTGTGTGTGTGACTGGGTGTGTGGGTGTGTGTGTGACTGGGTGTGTGGGTGTGTGTGTGTGAGACTGGGTGTGTGTGTGTGTGTGTGGGAGACTGGGTGGGTGTGTGTGTGTGTGTGTGGGAGACTGGGTGTGTGTGTGTGTGTGTGTGTGGGAGACTGGGTGTGTGTGTGTGTGTGTGGGAGACTGGGTGTGTGTGTGGGTGGGTGACTGGGTGTGTGTGTGGGTGGGTGACTGGGTGGGTGTGTGACTGGGTGTGTGTGTGGGTGTGTGACTGGGTGTGTGTGTGGGTGTGGGTGTGTGTGTGGGTGTGTGACTGGGTGTGTGTGTGTTTGTGTGTGTGTGTGTGTGTGTGACTGGGTGTGTGTGTGTGTGTGTGTGTGTGTGTGTGAGACTGGGTGTGGGTGTGTGTGTGTGTGTGTGACTGGGTGTGTGTGTGGGTGGGTGTGTGTGTGTGTGTGAGACTGGGTGTGTGGGTGTGTGTGTGTGTGTGTGACTGGGTGTGTGTGTGGGTGGGTGTGTGTGTGTGTGTGAGACTGGGTGTGAGTGTGTGTGTGTGTGTGTGTGAGACTGGGTGTGTGTGTGTGTGTGTGTGAGACTGGGTGTGTGTGGGTGTGTGTGTGACTGTGGGTGTGTGTGACTGTGGGTGTGTGTGAGACTGTGTGTGTGTGTGACTGTGGGTGTGTGTGAGACTGTGTGTGACTGGGTGTGTGTGAGACTGTGTGTGACTGGGTGTGTGTGTGTGTGTGACTGGGTGTGTGTGTGTGTGTGACTGGGTGTGTGTGTGGGTGTGTGTGACTGGGTGTGTGTGTGGGTGTGTGTGACTGGGTGTGTGTGTGTGTGACTGGGTGTGTGTGTGTGTGTGTGTGACTGGGTGTGTGTGTGTGTGACTGGGTCTGGGTGTGTGTGTGTGTGAGAGACTGGGTGTGTGTGTGTGAGAGACTGGGTGTGTGCGTGGGTGTGTGTGTGTGTGTGTGTGTGTGTGACTGGGTGTGTGTGTGTGTGACTGGGTGTGGGTGTGTGTGTGTGTGACTGGGTGTGTGTGTGTGTGACTGGGTGTGTGTGTGACTGGGTGTGTGTGTGTGTGACTGGGTGTGTGTGTGTGTGTGTGTGTGTGACTGGGTGTGTGTGTGTGTGACTGTGTCTGGGTGTGTGTGTGTGTGACTGTGTCTGGGTGTGTGTGTGTGTGACTGTGTCTGGGTGTGTGTGTGTGTGACTGGGTCTGGGTGTGTGTGTGTGTGACTGGGTCTGGGTGTGTGTGTGTGACTGGGTCTGGGTGTGTGTGTGTGTGTGACTGGGTCTGGGTGTGTGTGTGTGTGAGAGACTGGGTGGGTGTGGGTGTGTGTGTGAGAGAGACTGGGTGGGTGTGGGTGTGTGTGTGTGAGAGACTGGGTGTGTGCGTGGGTGTGTGTGTGGGTGTGTGTGTGACTGGGTGTGTGTGTGTGTGTGTGTGACTGGGTGTGTGTGTGTGTGTGACTGGGTGTGTGTGTGGGTGTGTGCCTGGGTGTGTGTGTGGGTGTGTGCCTGGGTGTGTGTGTGGGTGTGTGCGTGGGTGTGTGCGTGACTGGGTGTGTGTGTGTGTGACTGGGTGTGTGTGTGTGTGTGTGTGTGTGTGTGTGTGTGTGACTGGGTGTGTGTGTGTGTGTGTGTGACTGGGTGTGTGTGTGTGTGTGTGACTGGGTGTGTGTGTGTGTGTGTGACTGGGTGTGTGTGTGGGTGTGTGTGACTGGGTGTGTGTGTGGGTGTGTGTGACTGGGTGTGTGTGTGTGTGACTGGGTCTGGGTGTGTGTGTGTGTG
>NC_081358.1:78086396-78091396 GCF_030684315.1 Stegostoma tigrinum | reverse complement strand
TGTGTGTGTGACTGGGTCTGGGTGTGTGTGTGTGTGACTGGGTCTGGGTGTGTGTGTGTGTGAGAGACTGGGTGGGTGTGGGTGTGTGTGTGAGAGAGACTGGGTGTGTGTGTGGGTGTGTGCCTGGGTGTGTGTGTGGGTGTGTGCGTGGGTGTGTGCGTGACTGGGTGTGTGTGTGTGTGTGACTGGGTGTGTGTGTGTGTGTGTGACTGGGTGTGTGTGTGTGTGTGTGTGTGTGACTGGGTGTGTGTGTGTGTGTGTGTGTGTGACTGGGTGTGTGTGTGTGTGTGTGTGTGTGTGACTGGGTGTGTGTGTGTGTGTGTGTGACTGGGTGTGTGTGTGTGTGTGTGAGACTGGGTGTGTGTGTGTGTGACTGGGTGTGTGTGTGGGTGTGTGTGTGACTGGGTGTGTGTGTGGGTGTGTGTGTGTGTGTGTGTGACTGGGTGTGTGTGGGTGTGTGTGTGTGTGTGTGTGACTGGGTGTGTGTGGGTGTGCGGGTGTGTGTGTGTGTGACTGGGTGTGACTGGGTCTGGGTGTGTGTGTGTGTGACTGGGTCTGGGTGTGTGTGTGTGTGAGAGACTGGGTGGGTGTGGGTGTGTGTGTGTGAGAGACTGGGTGTGTGTGTGGGTGTGTGTGTGGGTGTGTGTGTGGGTGTGTGTGTGGGTGTGTGTGTGACTGGGTGTGTGTGTGTGTGTGTGTGTGTGTGACTGGGTGTGTGTGTGTGTGTGTGTGTGACTGGGTGTGTGTGTGTGTGTGTGTGTGTGTGACTGGGTGTGTGTGTGTGTGTGTGTGAGACTGGGTGTGTGTGTGGGTGTGTGTGTGACTGGGTGTGTGTGTGTGTGACTGAGTGTGTGTGTGTGTGTGTGTGTGTGTGTGTGTGCGGGTGTGTGTGACTGGGTGTGTGTGTGTGTGTGCGGGTGTGTGTGTGTGTGACTGGGTGTGTGCGGGTGTGTGTGTGTGTGTGACTGGGTGTGTGCGGGTCTGTGTGCGGGTGTGTGTGTGTGTGACTGGGTGTGTGTGTGTGTGTGTGTGACTGGGTGTGTGTGTGTGTGCGGGTGTGTGTGTGTGTGTGACTGGGTCTGGGTGTGTGTGTGTGTGACTGGGTCTGGGTGTGTGTGTGTGTGACTGGGTCTGGGTGTGTGTGTGTGTGAGAGACTGGGTGGGTGCGTGTGTGTGTGAGAGACTGGGTGTGTGCGTGGGTGTGTGTGTGTGTGTGTGTGTGTGTGACTGGGTGTGTGTGTGTGTGTGTGTGTGTGACTGGGTGTGTGTGTGTGTGTGTGTGTGTGTGTGTGACTGGGTGTGTGTGTGTGTGTGTGTGTGTGTGTGTGTGACTGGGTGTGTGTGTGTGTGTGACTGGGGGTGTGTGTGTGTGTGTGTGTGTGTGTGTGTGTGTGTGTGTGTGTGTGTGTGTGTGACTGGGGGTGTGTGTGTGTGTGTGTGTGTGTGTGTGTGTGACTGGGGGTGTGTGTGTGACTGGGGGTGTGTGTGTGTGTGTGTGTGTGTGTGACTGGGGGGTGTGTGTGTGTGTGTGACTGGGTGTGTGTGTGTGTGTGTGTGACTGGGGGGTGTGTGTGTGTGTGTGACTGGGTGTGTGTGTGTGTGTGTGTGACTGGGTGTGTGTGTGTGTGTGTGACTGGGTGTGTGTGTGTGTGTGTGACTGGGTGTGTGTGTGTGTGTGTGACTGGGTGTGTGTGTGTGTGTGTGTGACTGGGTGTGTGTGTGTGTGTGTGTGTGTGACTGGGTGTGTGTGTGTGTGACTGGGTGTGTGTGTGTGTGACTGGGTGTGTGTGTGTGTGTGTGGGTGTGTGTGTGTGTGACTGGGTGTGTGTGTGTGTGTGTGTGTGTGTGTGTGTGTGTGACTGGGTGTGTGTGTGTGTGTGTGTGTGTGTGTGTGTGACTGGGTGTGTGTGTGTGTGTGACTTGGTGTGTGTGTGTGGGTGTGACTGGGTGTGTGTGACTGGGTGTGTGTGTGTGACTGGGTGTGTGTGTGTGTGACTGGGTGTGTGTGTGTGTGTGTGTGTGTGACTGGGTGTGTGTGTGACTGGGTGTGTGTGTGTGTGTGACTGGGTGTGTGTGTGTGTGTGACTGGGTGTGTGTGTGTGGGTGTGACTGGGTAGGTGTGTGTGTGACTGGGTGTGTGTGTGTGGGTGTGACTGGGTAGGTGTGTGTGTGACTGGGTGTGTGTGTGTGTGTGTGACTGGGTGTGTGTGTGTGGGTGTGACTGGGTGTGTGTGTGTGGGTGTGACTGGGTAGGTGTGTGTGTGACTGGGTGTGTGTGTGTGTGTGTGACTGGGTGTGTGTGTGTGGGTGTGACTGGGTAGGTGTGTGTGTGACTGGGTGTGACTGGGTAGGTGTGTGTGTGACTGGGTGTGTGTGTGTGTGTGTGACTGGGTGTGTGTGTGTGTGTGTGTGTGTGTGTGTGTGTGTGTGTGTGTGTGTGTGACTGGGTGTGTGTGTGTGTGACTGGGTGTGTGTGTGTGTGACTGGGTGTGTGTGTGTGGGTGTGTGTGTGTGTGTGTGTGTGACTGGGTGTGTGTGTGTGTGTGACTGGGCGTGTGTGTGTGTGTGTGTGTGTGACTGGGTGTGTGTGTGTGGGTGTGTGTGTGTGACTGGGGGTGTGTGTGTGGGTGTGTGTGTGTGACTGGGGGTGTGTGTGTGTGTGTGTGTGTGTGTGTGACTGGGGGTGTGTGTGTGTGTGTGTGTGACTGGGGGGGTGTGTGTGTGTGTGTGTGACTGGGGGTGTGTGTGTGTGTGTGTGACTGGGTGTGTGTGTGTGTGTGTGTGACTGGGTGTGTGTGTGTGTGACTGGGTGTGTGTGTGACTGGGTGTGTGTGTGTGTGTGTGTGACTGGGTGTGTGTGTGTGTGTGTGACTGGGTGTGTGTGTGTGTGTGTGTGTGTGTGTGTGTGTGTGTGTGTGTGACTGGGTGTGTGTGTGGGTGTGTGTGAGTGGGTGTGTGTGTGTGTGTGACTGGGTGTGTGTGTGTGTGTGACTGGGTGTGTGATTGTGTGTGACTGGGTGTGTGTGTGTGTGTGTGACTGGGTGTGTGTGTGTGTGTGTGACTGGGTGTGTGTGTGTGTGTGTGACTGTGTGTGTGTGTGTGTGTGTGACTGGGTGTGTGTGTGTGTGTGACTGGGTAGGTGTGTGTGTGTGTGACTGGGTAGGTGTGTGTGTGACTGGGTAGGTGTGTGTGTGACTGGGTGTGTGTGTGTGTGTGTGTGACTGGGTAGGTGTGTGTGTGTGTGACTGGGTAGGTGTGTGTGTGTGTGACTGGGTAGGTGTGTGTGTGTGTGACTGGGTAGGTGTGTGTGTGACTGGGTGTGTGTGTGTGTGTGTGTGACTGGGTGGGTGTGGGTGTGTGTGTGTGACTGGGGGTGTGTGTGTGGGTGTGTGTGTGTGACTGGGGGTGTGTGTGTGGGTGTGTGTGTGTGACTGGGGGTGTGTGTGTGGGTGTGTGTGTGTGACTGGGGGTGTGTGTGTGGGTGTGTGTGTGTGACTGGGGGTGTGTGTGTGTGTGTGTGTGTGTGTGACTGGGGGTGTGTGTGTGTGTGTGTGTGTGACTGGGGGTGTGTGTGTGTGTGTGTGACTGGGTGTGTGTGTGTGTGTGTGTGACTGGGTGTGTGTGTGTGTGTGACTGGGTGTGTGTGTGTGTGTGTGTGACTGGGTGTGTGTGTGTGTGACTGGGTCTGGGTGTGTGTGTGTGTGAGAGACTGGGTGTGTGTGTGTGAGAGACTGGGTGTGTGCGTGGGTGTGTGTGTGTGTGTGTGTGTGTGACTGGGTGTGTGTGTGTGTGACTGGGTGTGGGTGTGTGTGTGTGTGACTGGGTGTGTGTGTGTGTGACTGGGTGTGTGTGTGTGTGACTGGGTGTGTGTGTGTGTGTGTGTGTGTGACTGGGTGTGTGTGTGTGTGACTGTGTCTGGGTGTGTGTGTGTGTGACTGGGTCTGGGTGTGTGTGTGTGTGACTGGGTCTGGGTGTGTGTGTGTGACTGGGTCTGGGTGTGTGTGTGTGTGTGACTGGGTCTGGGTGTGTGTGTGTGTGTGACTGGGTCTGGGTGTGTGTGTGTGTGAGAGACTGGGTGGGTGTGGGTGTGTGTGTGAGAGAGACTGGGTGGGTGTGGGTGTGTGTGTGTGAGAGACTGGGTGTGTGCGTGGGTGTGTGTGTGGGTGTGTGTGTGACTGGGTGTGTGTGTGTGTGTGACTGGGTGTGTGTGTGTGTGACTGGGTGTGTGTGTGTGTGGGTGTGTGTGTGTGTGACTGGGTGTGTGTGGGTGTGTGTGTGTGTGTGACTGGGTGTGTGTGGGTGTGTGTGTGTGTGTGTGTGACTGGGTGTGTGTGGGTGTGTGTGTGTGTGTGTGTGTGTGTGACTGGGTGTGTGTGTGTGTGCGGGTGTGTGTGTGTGTGCGGGTGTGTGTGTGTGTGCGGGTGTGTGTGTGTGTGACTGGGTCTGGGTGTGTGTGTGTGTGACTGGGTCTGGGTGTGTGTGTGTGTGAGAGACTGGGTGTGTGTGGGTGTGTGTGTGTGTGTGTGTGTGACTGGGTGTGTGTGTGTGTGACTGGGTGTGTGTGTGTGTGTGTGTGTGACTGGGTGTGTGTGTGTGTGTGTGTGTGTGTGACTGGGTGTGTGTGTGTGGGTGTGTGTGTGTGACTGGGGGTGTGTGTGTGGGTGTGTGTGTGTGACTGGGGGTGTGTGTGTGGGTGTGTGTGTGTGACTGGGGGTGTGTGTGTGTGTGTGTGTGTGTGTGTGTGACTGGGGGTGTGTGTGTGTGTGTGTGTGACTGGGGGGGTGTGTGTGTGTGTGTGTGTGACTGGGTGTGTGTGGGTGTGTGTGTGTGTGTGTGTGTGTGTGACTGGGTGTGTGTGTGTGTGCGGGTGTGTGTGTGTGTGCGGGTGTGTGTGTGTGTGCGGGTGTGTGTGTGTGTGACTGGGTCTGGGTGTGTGTGTGTGTGACTGGGTGTGTGTGTGTGTGTGTGTGACTGGGTGTGTGTGTGTGTGTGTGTGTGTG
>NC_081358.1:78078896-78081396 GCF_030684315.1 Stegostoma tigrinum | reverse complement strand
TGTGTGTGTGTGTGTGTGTGTGTGACTGGGTGTGTGTGTGTGGGTGTGTGTGTGTGGGTGTGACTGGGTGTGTGTGTGTGACTGGGTGTGTGTGTGTGGGTGTGTGTGTGTGGGTGTGACTGGGTGTGTGTGTGTGACTGGGTGTGTGTGTGTGACTGGGTGTGTGTGTGTGTGTGTGACTGGGTAGGTGTGTGTGTGTGTGACTGGGTAGGTGTGTGTGTGACTGGGTGTGTGTGTGTGTGTGTGACTGGGGGTGTGTGTGTGTGTGTGTGTGTGTGACTGGGTGTGTGTGTGTGTGTGTGTGACTGGGTGTGTGTGTGTGTGTGTGTGTGTGTGTGTGTGACTGGGTGTGTGTGTGGGTGTGTGTGAGTGGGTGTGTGTGTGTGTGTGAGTGGGTGTGTGTGTGTGTGTGACTGGGTGTGTGTGTGTGTGTGACTGGGTGTGTGATTGTGTGTGACTGGGTGTGTGTGTGTGTGTGTGACTGGGTGTGTGTGTGTGTGTGTGACTGTGTGTGTGTGTGTGTGTGTGTGACTGGGTGTGTGTGTGTGTGTGACTGGGTAGGTGTGTGTGTGTGTGTGACTGGGTAGGTGTGTGTGTGTGTGACTGGGGGTGTGTGTGTGTGTGTGTGTGTGTGTGACTGGGGGTGTGTGTGTGTGTGTGTGTGACTGGGGGTGTGTGTGTGTGTGTGACTGGGGGTGTGTGTGTGTGACTGGGTGTGTGTGTGTGTGACTGGGTGTGTGTGTGTGTGTGTGTGTGTGTGACTGGGTGTGTGTGTGTGTGTGACTGGGTGTGTGTGTGTGTGTGTGACTGGGTGTGTGTGTGTGGGTGTGTGTGTGTGACTGGGGGTGTGTGTGTGGGGGTGTGTGTGTGGGTGTGTGTGTGTGACTGGGGGTGTGTGTGTGTGTGTGTGTGTGTGTGTGTGTGACTGGGGGTGTGTGTGTGTGTGTGACTGGGGGGGTGTGTGTGTGTGTGTGTGACTGGGGGTGTGTGTGTGTGTGTGTGACTGGGTGTGTGTGTGTGTGTGTGTGTGTCTGTGTGTGACTGGGTGTGTGTGTGACTGGGTGTGTGACTGGGTGTGTGTGTGACTGGGTGTGTGTGTGTGTGTGTGTGACTGGGTGTGTGTGTGTGTGTGTGTGACTGGGTGTGTGTGTGTGTGTGTGTGTGTGTGTGTGTGTGACTGGGTGTGTGTGTGTGTGTGTGACTGGGTGTGTGTGTGTGTGTGTGTGTGTGTGTGTGTGACTGGGTGTGTGTGTGGGTGTGTGTGAGTGGGTGTGTGTGTGTGTGTGACTGGGTGTGTGTGTGTGTGTGACTGGGTGTGTGATTGTGTGAGACTGGGTGTGTGTGTGTGTGTGTGACTGGGTGTGTGTGTGTGTGTGTGACTGGGTGTGTGTGTGTGTGTGTGACTGTGTGTGTGTGTGTGTGTGTGTGACTGGGTGTGTGTGTGTGTGTGACTGGGTAGGTGTGTGTGTGTGTGACTGGGTAGGTGTGTGTGTGACTGGGTAGGTGTGTGTGTGACTGGGTGTGTGTGTGTGTGTGTGTGACTGGGTAGGTGTGTGTGTGTGTGACTGGGTAGGTGTGTGTGTGTGTGACTGGGTAGGTGTGTGTGTGACTGGGTGTGTGTGTGTGTGTGTGTGACTGGGTGGGTGTGGGTGTGTGTGTGTGAGAGAGACTGGGTGGGTGTGGGTGTGTGTGTGTGAGAGACTGGGTGTGTGTGTGTGTGTGAGAGAGACTGGGTGTGTGTGTGTGTGTGAGAGACTGGGTGTGTGTGTGTGTGTGAGAGACTGGGTGTGTGTGTGTGTGTGTGTGAGAGACTGGGTGTGTGTGTGTGTGTGTGTGTGTGAGACTGGGTGTGTGTGTGTGTGTGTGTGTGTGAGACTGGGTGTGTGTGTGTGTGTGTGTGTGTGTGTGACTGGGTGTGTGTGTGTGTGTGTGTGTGTGACTGGGTGTGTGTGGGTGTGTGTGAGAGACTGGGTGTGTGTGTGTGTGTGTGTGAGAGACTGGGGGTGTGTGTGTGTGAGACTGGGGGTGTGTGTGTGTGTGTGTGTGTGTGTGACTGGGTGTGTGTGTGTGTGTGTGTGACTGGGTGTGTGTGTGTGTGACTGGGTGTGTGTGTGTGTGACTGGGTGTGTGTGTGTGTGACTGGGGGTGTGTGTGTGTGTGTGTGTGTGTGACTGTGTGTGGGGGTGTGTGTGTGTGGGGGTGTGTGTGTGTGGGGGTGTGTGTGTGTGTGTGTGTGTGTGTGTGTGTGTGACTGGGTGTGTGTGTGACTGGGTGTGTGTGTGTGTGACTGGGTGTGTGGGTGTGTGTGTGTGTGACTGGGTGTGTGTGTGTGTGTGTGTGTGTGACTGGGTGTGTGTGTGTGTGTGGGTGTGACTGGGTAGGTGTGTGTGTGTGGGTGTGACTGGGTAGGTGTGTGTGTGACTGGGTGTGTGTGTGGGTGTGACTGGGTGTGTGTGTGTGGGTGTGTGTGTGTGGGTGTGTGTGTGTGTGTGTGTGTGAC
>NC_081358.1:78033896-78036396 GCF_030684315.1 Stegostoma tigrinum | reverse complement strand
TGTGTGACTGGGTGTGTGTGTGTGTGTGTGTCTGTGTGTGTGTGTGTGACTGGGTGTGTGTGTGTGTGTGTGTGTGTGTGACTGGGTGTGTGTGTGTGTGTGTGTCTGTGTGTGTGTGTGTGACTGGGGGTGTGTGTGTGTGTGTGTGTGACTGGGTGTGTGTGTGTGTGTGACTGGGTGTGTGTGTGTGTGTGTGTGTGACTGGGGGTGTGTGTGTGTGTGTGTGTGTGACTGGGGGTGTGTGTGTGTGTGTGACTGGGGTGTGTGTGTGTGTGTGTGTGACTGGGGGTTGTGTGTGTGTGTGTGTGTGTGTGACTGGGGTGTGTGTGTGTGTGTGACTGGGGTGTGTGTGTGTGTGTGACTGTGTGTGTGTGTGTGTGTGACTGGGTGTGTGTGTGTGTGTGTGTGTGACTGGGTGTGTGTGTGTGTGTGTGTGTGTGACTGGGTGTGTGTGTGTGTGTGTGTGACTGGGAGTGTGTGTGTGTGTGTGTGTGTGTGTGACTGGGTGTGTTTGTGTGTGTGTGACTGGGTGTGTTTGTGTGTGTGTGTGAGTGTGACTGGGTGTGTGTGTGTGTGTGTGACTGGGTGTGTGTGTGGGTGTGTGTGTGTGTGTGTGTGACTGTGTGTGTGGGTGTGTGTGACTGGGTGTGTGTGTGTGGGTGTGTGTGACTGGGTGTGTTTGTGTGTGTGTGTGTGTGACTGGGTGTGTTTGTGTGTGTGTGTGACTGGGTGTGTGTGTGTGTGTGTGACTGGGTGTGTGTGTGTGTGTGTGTGACTGGGTGTGTGTGTGGGTGTGTGACTGGGTGTGTTTGTGTGTGTGTGTGTGTGACTGGGTGTGTGTGTGTGTGTGTGACTGGGTGTGTGTGTGGGTGTGTGACTGGGTGTGTTTGTGTGTGTGTGTGAGTGTGACTGGGTGTGTGTGTGTGTGTGTGACTGGGTGTGTGTGTGGGTGTGTGTGTGTGGGTGTGTGTGTGGGTGTGTGTGTGTGTGGGTGTGTGTGTGTGTGTGACTGGGTGTCTGTGTGGGTGTGTGTGTGTGTGTGTGTGACTGGGTGTGTGTGTGTGTGTGTGTGTGTGACTGGGGGTGTGTGTGTGTGTGTGTGTGACTGGGGGGGTGTGTGTGTGTGTGTGTGACTGGGGGTGTGTGTGACTGGGGGTGTGTGTGTGTGTGTGTGTGACTGGGGGTGTGTGTGTGTGTGTGTGTGACTGGGGGGGTGTGTGTGTGTGTGTGTGACTGGGGGTGTGTGTGTGTGTGTGTGACTGGGGGTGTGTGTGTGTGTGTGTGTGTGTGACTGGGGGGTGTGTGTGTGTGTGTGACTGGGGGGTGTGTGTGTGTGTGTGACTGTGTGTGTGTGTGTGTGTGACTGGGTGTGTGTGTGTGTGTGTGTGTGTGTGTGTGTGTGTGTGACTGGGTGTGTGTGTGTGTGTGACTGGGTGTGTGTGTGTGTGTGACTGGGTGTGTGTGTGTGTGTGTGTGTGTGTGTGACTGGGTGTGTGTGTGTGTGAGACTGGGTGTGTTTGTGTGTGTGTGTGTGTGTGTGTGACTGGGGGGTGTGTGTGTGTGTGTGACTGGGGGGTGTGTGTGTGTGTGTGACTGGGTGTGTGTGTGTGTGTGTGTGTGTGTGTGTGTGTGTGTCTGTGTGTGTGTGTGTGTGTGTGTGTGTGTGTGTGTGTGTGACTGTGTGTGTGTGTGTGACTGGGGGTGTGTGTGTGTGTGTGACTGGGGATGTGTGTGTGTGTGTGTGTGTGTGTGTGTGACTGGGGGGTGTGTGTGTGTGTGTGTGACTGGGGGGTGTGTGTGTGTGTGTGTGTGTGTGACTGGGGGTGTGTGTGTGTGTGTGTGTGTGTGTGACTGGGGGGTGTGTGTGTGTGTGTGACTGGGGGGTGTGTGTGTGTGTGTGACTGGGTGTGTGTGTGTGTGACTGTGTGTGTGTGTGTGTGTGTGACTGTGTGTGTGTGACTGTGTGTGTGTGTGTGTGTGACTGGGTGTGTGTGTGTGTGTGTGTGTGACTGGGTGTGTGTGTGTGTGTGACTGGGTGTGTTTGTGTGTGTGTGTGTGTGAGACTGGGTGTGTTTGTGTGTGTGTGTGTGTGAGACTGGGTGTGTGTGTGTGTGTGTGTGTGTGACTGGGTGTGTGTGTGTGTGTGTGTCTGTGTGTGTGTGTGTGACTGGGGGTGTGTGTGTGTGTGTGTGTGTGTGACTGGGGGTGTGTGTGTGTGTGTGTGTGACTGGGGTGTGTGTGTGTGTGTGTGTGTGTGACTGGGGTGTGTGTGTGTGTGTGACTGTGTGTGTGTGTGTGACTGGGTGTGTGTGTGTGTGTGTGTGAGACTGGGTGTGTGTGTGTGTGTGTGTGACTGGGTGTGTGTGTGTGTGTGTGTCTGTGTGTGTGTGTGTGACTGGGGGTGTGTGTGTGTGTGTGTGTGTGTGACTGGGTGTGTGTGTGTGTGTGTGTGTGTGACTGGGTGTGTGTGTGTGTGTGTGTCTGTGTGTGTGTGTGTGAC
>NC_081358.1:77862980-78018696 GCF_030684315.1 Stegostoma tigrinum | reverse complement strand
ACTTTCAGGGTTTTTGTAGTGTAGTGGTAATGTCCCCACCTCAGGTCACTGAACCTCGTTTAAAGTTTAAACAAGCTTGACAGTTATCTGTCAGTAAATCATTAACTGGTGCTCTTTGCATGGCAATATCTCTACCCAACTGATTTCACTTGCCAACCACTTAGCACCCTTCTCCCATAAATAGGTTATTTTCCTTTTACCTCAGTATTTCTTGCAAATTGTCCTGATGAGTGCAAGCTAAAAAGTTGACAAAATCTTTGAGCAAAATTGATATAATTGAAGGATCTCATGGTGAACAGTTTTGACAAATGTGACAGAATTATGACATTGGAATGGAATGGAATTTAATTTTGTGACTGTGGCTTAAGTGTCGAGTTCCTAAGTTTTTGCATGTCATTTTAAAGAGGCACGACGCAACTTGGATGTGCCTTCTCAATGAAATTAAAGACAAAATACTGCTTCAATGTTACTTACTTATCTCCACCATGTGTGAGGTGCTGCGATAACAATGTTCTCAGAGAAGCAGGTCAGCTGATATTGACATCAGCTTTCTGCATTTAATTGCTTGTGTATGGTCATTGGACTTTTTGTTATCCAACTTAATGTATTAATACAAATGATTACTGTCGGGCTGACTTATTTCCACAGCAGAACTTTATCCAATGCAAGCTGATGTAGACTGAAAATTTTGTCTTGACACTGAGCAGCGTTAGTGTCCATTTCTGTGATTTCAGGCTTATGATCCAAGGAAGTTACACTGCTAGCTAGGTGTCCAGCATACCGCTACACTTTACCAGATTTCCCAATGCCACTGAGTTCAATGTCAGTTCTCAGCTTTGTCTGAAATATCAATCTAATATTTTGCTGTCTATGACAGCTTGTAAAGGGCTAATCCCAGCTTCCGTATTTGGAAACAAATTACGAAATTGATAATGGTCATTTTTAATGTTGCTATTTTTATTGTTTTTGTTAAGAATTGGAGTAGTCCGAAACATTAGTCCTGGATGTAACTTAACCTTTAAGACAGTTTCTAATGTTCGTGTTTCAATTTCTGTTTACATAGAATAGGTTTTCTGCTGATGACTGCACTGCCTTGTGTTAACTTGTGTTCAGATTTGAAGATCCCAGTTTTCAATAAATTATACAAATTTCTAAGTGCCAACTATAAAAGATTTTCAACTTCAGCCATCTTCAGTCAAGTCCATGTACTTAATTAAATAATTTGTTATCACTTCTAATAATAAAGGAAGAAAAATTGTAAAGGCTGGAAATTTAACATCAGATTTAGCGAGTTTTGAGAAGATTTGTAGCTCAGATTGAGGTTCTGGATATGAGTTTGCTCGCAGAGCTGGAAGGTTAGTTTTCAGACGTTTCGTCACCATTCTAGGTAACATCATCAGTGAGCCTCCGACGAAGCGCTGGTGTTATGTCCGGCTTTCTATTTATCTGTTTAGGTTTCCTTGGGTTGGTGATGTCATTTCCTGTTCTTTTTCTCAGGGGATGGTAGATTGATTTGGAGCCAGTGTGTTTGTTGATGGAGTTCCGGTTGGAATGCCATGCTTCTAGGAATTCTCGTGCGTGTCTCTGTTTGGCTTGTCCTAGGATGCATGTGTTGTCCCAATCAAAGTGGTGTCCTTCCTCATCTGTATGTAAGGATACGAGTGATAGTGGGTCATGTCGTTTTGTGGCTAGTTGATGTTCATGTATCCTGGTGGCTAGCTTTCTGCCTGTTTGTCCAATGTAGTGTTTGTCACAGTTCTTGCAAGGTATTTTGTAGATGACGTTCGTTTTGTTTGTTGTCTGTATAGGGTCTTTTAAGTTCATTAGCTGCTGTTTTAGTGGGTTTGTGGGTTTGTGGGCTACCCTGATGCCAAGAGGCCTGAGTAGTCTGGCAGTCATTTTGGAAATGTCTTTGATGTAGGGGAGAGTGGTTATGGTTTCTGAGCCCGTTTTGTCTGTTTGTTTGGGTTTATTGCTGAGGATTCGGCGGACTGTGTTCATAGGGTACCCATTCTTTTTGAATATGCTGTATAGGTGATTTTCTTCTGCTCTTCGTAGTTCCTCTGTGCTGCAGTGTGTGGTGGCTCGTTGGAATAACGTTCTAATGCAGCTTCGTTTGTGGGTGTTGGGACGGTTGCTCCTGTAGTTCAGTATTTGGTCCATATGTGTTGTTTTCCTGTAGACGCTGGTTTGAAGTTCCCCATTGACTGTTCACTCTACTGTGACATCTAGGAATGGCAGTTTGTTGTTGTTTTCCTCTCTTTTGTGAATGTTCAGGAATTCTTGGGTGGAGCGAATGGAGTGGTGGGAGTCTTCTACTAGGTGTTTTAGTCTTTGGTGTAGTTCCTTGGCTAATCTGTAGGTTGGTGTTCCAGGTAGCGACACTATGGGTCTGAGGGGGGCTCCTGGTTTGTGAATTTTTGGTATTCCGTAGAAGCGTGGTGTGTTGGATCCATCTGGTTTCATTTTTTGGAAGTCTCAAAAAACTTCAAAAATCAGGAGAATTAAACGAGAGACTTCCAAAAAATAAAACCAGATGGATCCAACACACCTAGTAGAAGACTCCCACCACTCCATTCGCTCCACCCAAGAATTCCTGAACACCATCAAAGACACCAAGATAGAAGAGGATGAAATAATGGTCTCCTTTGACGTAACAGCCTTGTTCACATCCATCAACATCACCCTGGCCAAAGAAACACTGACTACACTATTAGAAGAACCAAAGACACGTACACCAGACACCAATCTCATCAGCAAGGACAGCATCATCAAGCTAGTGGACCTATGCCTCACCACCCACTTCACTGTCAATAACAAAACCTACAGACAAACCAACGGTACACCCATGGGATCTCCGATATCAGGGTTCTAAGCAGAGGCAGTAATGCAGAGACTCGAACAAACAGCTCTGCCAATCATCCAACCCAAACTTTGGGTCCGCTACGTGGATGACACCTTTGTCATCGCTAAACAAAACAAATTAGAGGAAACCTTCAAGACCATCAATAATACCCTTAGTGGCATAACATTCACAAAAGAGGAGGAAAACAACAACAAACTGCCATTCCTAGATGTCACGGTAGAGCAAACAGTCAATGGGGAACTTCAAACCAACGTCTACAGGAAAACAACCCATACGGACCAAATACTGAACTACAGGAGCAACCATCCCAACACCCACAAACGAAGCTGCATTAGAACATTATTCCAACGAGCTAATTTACCTTGCAGCACAGAGGAACTACGCAGAGCAGAAGAAAATCACCTATACAGCATATTCAAAAAGAATGGGTACCCTATGAACACAGTCCGCCGAATCCTCAGCAATAAACCCAAACAAACAGACAAAACGGGCTCAGAAACCATAACCACTCTCCCCTACATCAAAGACATTTCCAAAATGACTGCCAGACTACTCGGACCTCTTGGCATCAGGGTAGCCCACAAACCCACCAACACACTAAAACAGCAGCTGATGAACTTAAAAGACCCTATACAGACAACAAACAAAACGAACGTCATCTACAAAATACCTTGCAAGAACTGTGACAAACACTACATTGGACAAACAGGCAGAAAGCTAGCCACCAGGATACATGAACATCAACTAGCCACAAAACGACATGACCCACTATCACTCGTATCCTTACATACAGATGAGGAAGGACACCACTTTGATTGGGACAACACATGCATCCTAGGACAAGCCAAACAGAGACACGCACGAGAATTCCTAGAAGCATGGCATTCCAACCGGAACTCCATCAACAAACACATTGGCTCCAAATCAATCTACCATCCCCTGAGAAAAAGAACAGGAAATGACATCACCAATGTAGGAAATGACATCACCAACCCAAGGAAACCTAACCAGATAAATAGAAAGCCGGACATAACACCAGCACTTCGTCGGAGGCTCACTGATGTTACCTAGAATGGTGACGAAACGTCTGAAAACTAACCTTCCAGCTCTGGGAGCAAACTCACATCCAGAACGTCAGATGAATCAACAATTGTAAGGGAAAGGAATGTTAATGTTTCAAGTGTAGCTTTTTGTCAGAAATATTAGTATGTTACTATCTCATTGCAAATGCTAATAGATCTGCTACTTATTTGAGTATTTTCTTGTTAAACAAGTTCAGGTTGGCCAGCTGTTAGTAAAATTCTGAAGTGTTGGTTGCATTTTAATCATGATTGTAATAAGGAACAGAAATCATCAGCTAAGTATCTAACTGTACAATTAGTGTTATCTTTACATTGGTATCTGATGTTAGAAGTCTTGATGCCATTGTGGATTGAGAATATTTGACAAATATTCTGTACTAAAAGTAACATAGAAACAGGAGTCGGCCCTTCAGCCCATTAATGGCTAAAAATGGGTGGTTTTCAATAGCTGACTATGTGCTAACAAGGCCTACTTTGTGGGGCTTGGGGTAAGGACATTGGAGAGCTCAAGCTCTGAAGTTATTGAACTCTATATTGAGTCCGGAGGGCTGCACCGTCCCCAAATGGAAAATGAGATGCTGTTCTTCTGGCTTGCGCTGAGCTTCTCTGGAGCACTGCAGCAAGTGGAAGACGTAAATGTTGGTCAGGGAACAGGTGCTGTGCTGAAGTAGCAGGCAACTGGAAGTTCAGGGTCTTTTTTGCAAACAGAATGCAAGTGTTCTGCGAAGCAGTCACCCAGGCTATGCATCATTTCTCCAATGTGGAGGAGATCACAATCTGAGCAGCGAGAAAAGTAGGATAGATCATTAGATCATAGGACACCTACACTGTGGGAAAACAGGTCCTTTGGCCCAACATGTCCACACCGACCCTCGGAGCATCCCACCCAGACTCATTCCCCTATAATCCTCCTAATCTACACATCCCTGAACACTCTGGGCATTTTAGCATGGTCAGTCCCGCCTCCCCTGCACATCTTTGGACTGTGGGGTCGACTCTGAGTCCCTGGTGCTGTGAGGCAGCAGTGCTAACCTCTGAGCCACTGTGCCCCCCTCCTTCCGATTATGTGAACTAGATTATGTGAATGACAGGTGAAGTGCTGCTTCACCTGGAAGGTGTGTTTGGGCTTTTGGATATTAAGGAGGGTGGAAGTAAATGACAGGTGTTACACTTCCTGCAGTTGCACTGGCAGGTGCCTTGAAGCTGTGGGGGTGAAGCAAGAGTTGACCAGGTTGTCTCTGAGGGAACAGTCCCTGTGGAAGGCTGACAAGGGAGGGGCAGGAAAAATGTGTCTGGCGGCATCTGGCTGGAGGTAGTAGAAATCACAGCTAGTGATCTTCTGGATGTATGTGCTGGTGGGATGGTATGTAAGGACAAGGGGTACCCTATCACTGTGGTAAGAGTGAAGAGAGGGCATGAAGGCTGAAGTCTGGGAGATGAGTTGGTCTCAGCTGAGACTGTGTCAACTGCGGTGCTGGGAAATCGTCCGTTGAGGAAGAAGGTGGACATTTTGGAGGCTCCCTTGTTGAAGTTGACATAATTGGAACAAATGTGACAGAGATGGAGGGACTGGAAGAATGGAGGCAGGGCGCGAGGATGTATAATCCAGGTAACTGTCGGAGTCCGTGGGTTTATAGTAGATATTGGTGGCCACTCTATCTGCAGAAATGGAAATAGACAACGAGGAAGGGAAGGGAGGAGTGAGAGATGGACCAGGTGAGAGTGGGGTGGAAATGGGAAGCGAAATCGATAAACTTTTCCAATTCCAGATGTGAGAGGGAAGGAGCACTGATGATATAATCGAAGAGTTGTGGATGGGGTCTGCAAAGGGAATGGAGCAAGGAATGTTCCACGTATCCCACAAAGAGACAGGCATAACTGGGACCCATGCGCATAACCATGGCCACCCCTCTGAACTGAAGAAATTGATTTTAAGATCATGGATATTAAACATTGTTATACTATTAGATGCTAAGAATGATTAACGTTGTCGCTTTTCAGGTAGCTTAGATGCAGGAGAGTAAACTTTAGGTGACGAGTCAGCCAATTATCCCTCCATGTGAGGGAATTTTTCACCTTCACTGGGAGCAGAAATTTGAATTATGACATGGTGGAACTACATGATGTAGTGTGTTGGGGAAAAATACATATTGCTGGTATTATTTTGAAGATTGTGAAATGCTGAATTCAGCAAAATGTGTTTTTCCTCTTAAAATAAACACTATAATAAAATTTAACAATCCCCAGGACGATTGCACCGTTTTTGATTCAGTAATAGCATCAGAGGCTAACAGGATATATTGTATATAATCCTTTCTTTGCAATTGCAACATAAAGTATTTATGAATGATACTTATCTTCTATGCTTTAAACATTGTAGATTTTTAAAGTATCCTTTACCAAATAAATCTGATTTAAGAGATCATTTTAAAATCTGTCAAAACTACAATTACTCCTAATGCTACACCAACTAAGTGTTAAAGCTGCAGATAAGGAAAAGGGACCTTTAAAAGAAATAGGAGGGGGATTCTCCTTTGTCTTTGCACAGGCAGACTGGATCATGCCTGTTAATTAAATCGGTTGGCACTGTCTATGAATGTATTCTTTGACACATCTAATTTTCTGCATCCAAGTCTGTATGCCACTATTTGAAAAGGTTCCACGATAATTGAGCGAATTATTTTTGGTATGTCACTGTTGGAAAGTAGATATTTGGCAATTTCTTAATCATACCCACTGTGTCTTGGCTAGGTAGATCAAGCATCAAATTCGGGAGAGCATTTTTGCAAATTAGTCTCCTTTCCTCTGTTCTCTACATTCTTTCTGTGTGAAATTCCTAATTTTATACTAAATCATTACCAATAGAGTAAGTAAGAATTATGTTGAGGATGACCATTTAGAGTTCTTAGCAGGGACAGTTTCAATAAGTTAATGTGGACACAATTCAGTATCAGATGACCATGAAAGGGACAATTTTTATGTGCAGCATTTATTTTAATTCTTTGTTAACATTATAGCAGGACAAATTGCAAACCTTACACAAACTCATAATGCATGAACCACTCTACGGATAGGCCATAGTCTCCATGGGACAGCAATACTCAACAAAAGTCTCCACTTCCCTTTTGGATTTAACCAGCTGTACTTGCCAAACTTAATACAATAAATCTAATGTTAGGTGTGACTCTGCAATTGGGGAGCACTTGAACAACCTTGAAAATACCAATTTTAGCTATGCTAACAACCAATTTCAAATGATCAATCAAGTGCATAACATGCCTCATTTAAGCTTACTAAATGAAGCACACATTAACGTGCAGGAGCCTGTTCTCTGCGAACAAAAGGAACATATTCATCAAGTGAAAATATTCATCAAAGAGCGCTGGAAAACTCAGCAGGTCTGACAGTATCTGTGGAGAGACAAACACATTTAATGTGTCACGTCCAGTGCGACTCTTCTTTAGAACTGGATATATTTATACCTTGCCCTTTTCTTTGGGACCCTATTGTTCCCTATTGTTCCCTATTGCTTTCTCCATGTTAGTGCATCAGCCAATTGGAGTTGACTGTCCAAACATTTTTCCTGGCATATATTTGCTGTGATGTTTGAAGTTTGAGCATTCCTGCTTTGCCCTTCTGGATGCAAGACAAAAAGCTTTGACTACAGTTGCCCTGTTAAGCAATATCTCAATTCTGTCGCAGCAGTTTAAAGTTAATCATGTCTAATTGCATTTATCCTCTCCAATATCACATCTAACGAATGAATAATTGCACAGACAATACAGTCGGCTGATCTACTATGAATTCTACTTCTATGGTATGGAAATTGTCTTCTATGATTCATGCTGTGTTGATTATGAATTTAATTGCAGGAAATGTTATCTAGAGTCCTCAATACAGTAAGCATGTTTTTCTAATTACATTGTAATGAAAAATATTGAATTTGGTAAATCTAACCTGAATTGCCAGACCTCTTCAGATATTTTCTTTGATTGCATTCATTCTTTGCTAAATGTACTTAACAGTTTACTGTTGATCCATTGATCTTCGAGCATTGTTATACCCAAAGTAATTTCAGTGATGCCATTTTGATTTTCAGCAGCCGAGATCAATGCATTCTTAAATTTGGAAGCACTATTTTGTTCCTTTATTAACAAAAATAGGTCAATGTTCATGGAACTGGCAATTGTAATATAAACATGAAGGCTGAATGCTATGTCAGTTATGCTTTCTCTGATTATAAAGACAATAGATATAAGAGCAGGTCCCAGGTGAGAAATCCTGCAGTGAGTAACGAACTTCCTGACTCTGCAAAGACTGGCCATGATCTATAAGTCCCAAGTCCAGAGTGTGATGGAATACTTCCCACTTATCTGGATAACAACACTGTTCAAGAAGCTTGACCCCATTCAGAACAAAGCAGCCCACTTGATTGGAGTCACATCCATAAATGTCCTCTACCATCAGTGCTAATGCATACTAGCTGTGGTGCGTGCTATCTAGAAGATACACTGCAGAAATTCATTAAGGGCCCTTAAGCAGCATCTTCCAGACCCACAACCACTATGATCTAGAAGGACAAGGGCAGCAGATAGGTGGGAACATCACCACCTGCAAGCACTCACCCCCACTCCCACAGAAATGCCACTCACCATCCTGACTTGGAAATATACTGCTATTTTTTTATTGCTCGTTGGCCACAATCCTGGAACTCCTGTCCTAACAGCATTGTGAGTGTATGTACACCAAATTGAATGCAACGATTCAAGAAAGCAGCTCACCATCACCAGCTCCAGGGCAAATGGGATGGGCAGTAAATGTTGCCCCAGCCGGTGATCCTCACATTGTCTGAATGTTATGTCTGAGTGTTGCTATAAATGTGCTGACAACTTGGTGAATCTAAAACGCAAAACTACTTTTACATTTTAGTTCTGAATAGTGGAAGCAAGACGTAAAGATCAGGGTGAAAGATCTGACAACCTAAGGAACAGATCTATGCTCTGTAGCCCAGCATCTGCCTCATGCATGGTTATAGACAAATCAGCTACAGGAGCAGTAGCTTCACAAATATTCCGTCAATGATGTGAGTACCCAGCAAATCAGTGCAAAAGGCAAGGCTAAAAAAAATTGTGACCTTTGTTAACCTTGAGTGCCAAGTGAATGATTGTATTTAGCCTTCTCTTGAAGTCCCAGCTGAACAAATGCCGATTTTAAGCCAGTTTGGTTTACTCCATGTGATACCAAGAAATGGCTGACGTACCTAACATGATTTCTGGAAAAATAGTGAAGACTATGCTCCAGAACTAGCTGTGACTCTTGCCAAATGATCATAATATAGTTACAACATTAACATACGCCTGGAAATGTGAAACTTGCTCATGTATATCCTGACAACCAAAAAAATCCAACTTGGCCCCTTATTGCTGTTATCAGTCTAACTTTGATAGTGAACAAGGTAAGGGAAGAAAATGTCAACACTTCTATTAAGTGACACTTAATTGGCAATGGCCTGCTTGCTGATCTCAGTTTGGACTCTACCAAGAAGCTCAGCACCTGAACTCATTTCTGAATTGGTGGAAACACAGATTAAAAGTTGAACTCCAGAGATTAGGTGATAGTAGCTGTATTTTCATCAAGACAGCATTAGGTGAAGATTGGCATCAAGGAACCCAACTTTCTCCATCATTAGGTTAAAGGCTGGGATGTCCCCTGATAGTTGCTCAATGTTCAGCACCATTTGTAACTGCGATTCAGAAGTACACTGTGCCCATATGGAGCTAAGCCTGGACAACATTTAGGCTTATGCTTATAAGTAACATGCAACATTGACATACAAGTGCTAGGCAGTGACTATCTCCAAGAGGAGAAAATCTAACCATCTCATTCTGACATTCCGTTGTATTGTTATTACCGAAACTGAATTAAAGCAGCCTTGTATACATTTCTTGTCCACCAGAATTTTTGCTACTTAGCTGAATGAGCCCAGCTCCAAGAATGCTCTCAAAACTACACTCCATTTAGCCTATTTGTATAGCATCCTGTGCACCATGATTAATATTCATTTCCTCCACCAACGGTCACGCAGTGGCCAGGAGTATTTACCGTTGACAAGATGCACTGTGGCAGTTCACCAAGGCTTCTTAAAAGCACTTTCCAAACCTTTAATTTTTACCACCTAAAAGAGCAAGAGCGGCAAATGCATGGAAATATCACCATCTGACTTGGATCCATGTCCTTTGCTGTTTATTGCAGAACCCCTTTCCTAAGATCACTCTGGGTGTATCTGCACCTCGTGGATTGCTATGGTACAAGAAGCTGGCCCCACCTTTAGAGGGTAAGTTAGATGGGCAATAATAGCAGACCAGCCAACAATGTGCACATCTTGTGAGTGAATAAAGTAAGCACAATTTGGATATCTGAAAATAAAATCAATTGGTAAATATTTTCAGTAACACAGACTGATTTTTTTTTAAGAACCAAAAATTTAGAATTCATTAGGCTCAGCCAGGCTTTCATTTGGCATTGAATATGCCATTGAGCTTGATGAGATCTGATTGACCTGACTTCATGCTCCATGTCCAATAATCGCTGGTGGTAAGTGCTCATATGTGGAAACTAGGTCTTGTTTGTGGTTAAATAGCCTGCTGGTAGTTGAATATAAATAATGACAGCCTGATAGAGTTCCTCAAATTTTCGCTAGCGTCCGTGGAATAAGAAATCCATTAGCAGTTAAATTCTTCAGAAAAGCAAAGGGAAGGGAAAACAAAATACTGTGGGCACAGCCTTAGAATTAGAGAGGGTAAATTTAAAATGGAAGTGAGGAGACATTTCTTCAGCCAGACAGTGGTGGGCTTGTGGAATTCATTGCTATGGAGTGCAGTGGAGGCTGGGATGTTAGATGCTGTCAAGGCAGAGATCGATAAATTCTTGATCTCACTAGGAATCAAGGGCTATGGGAAGAGTGCAGGGAAGTGGAGTTGAAATGCCTATCAGCCATAATTTAAATGGCGGAGTGGACTCGATGGGCCGAATGGCCTTATTTCCACTCCTACGTCTTATGGTCTAAAATCAGCTATTGTGATTTTAATTTTAATCATAATTCTATGAAAAACGATTTAAGTATAAGATCAAGTAATAATTTTCACTGTTTGTTTAAATTTCCTTAACATCGCTATTTTGCTTGACCTGAATGCTGATGGAGTTGTCAATCGTCAGTTGTTAAACAAATATGTTTTGGCTCAGTGCCTTTCTTTGAATGTGGCTTAGACTGCTTATAGAAGACCCCCATCCTGGTTAAACTTGAAATCCAAAAGTCTTAAGAAACTTGAAATAACTTCACTCCATTTTGTCAATCGTGCAAGTTCTCCTGAAAATGGGGGGTGAGAGTTGAAATTCATGCCTGTTGATCCAAGGTTTGATTAGGTTTTTAAATAACTGAATTAATTCTTTCACAATTAGCCAGAAAAACTATTTGCATCTAATCATACTAAAAGGCTTGGCTTTAGCTATTACACCCATATTGGTCATTGATGAACAGGCACTTTATAACTGCAAGGGTGTGATTAAGATAAAAACAGATTCATAAATCATTTTTTCCCTTAGTAAACAGTGTCCTGTTGCAGCATAATTAAGGAGAGTGTTAAGTTGAAAGGAAAAGCATATAAGGAGGCAAAGTCAATGATAGCCCTGAAGACTGGGATAAATTGAGAATTTAGTAAAAGAGGAATGAAAAGATGATAACGGTATAGAAAATAACCTATGAGGGCAAACTCACTAGGAATGTAAAAACTGACAAAAGCTTCTTTAAAGATATATAAAGGAAGAGAGAGGTCAAAGTGAACATAGGCCTCTTAAAAAATAAATGTGGGTGGACAGTAAAGGAGAACAAGAAGTGGCAGAGGAGTTAAACAGACATTTTACATCAGTCTTTACAGTGGAAGATACTGCAAACATCCCATAAATCCTCAACAGTGGGTAGGAATGAAGTATCATCACCAATGTCAGAGAAATAGTGTAAGACAAACCAAACCACTATAGGCAGATATGTGCCCTGGCCCCAATGGCTTGTATCTTAGAATTCTAAAGGATACAGCTGCAGAGATAATAGATGCATTGGTTGTAATTTTCCAGAAATCTGTGGATTTTGGAGAAGCGTGCAAAGATTGGAAGAATGCTGATGTGACACCCTTATTCAGCGGCAGCACGGTGGCTCAGAGGTTAACATTGCAGCCTCAGCACCAGAGACCCGGGTTCGATTCCAGCCTCTGTGCAGAGTTTGCACATTCTTCCCGTGTCTGCGTGGGCTTCCTCTGGGTGCTCCGGTTTCCTCCCACAGACCAAAGATGTGCAGGTTAGGTGGATTGGCCATGCTAAATTGCCTGTAGTGCTCAGGGTGTGTGGGTTATAGGGGGGATGGGTCTGGGTGAGATGCTGCAAGGGGCAGTGTGGACTTGTTGGGTCAGAGGGCCGGTTTCCGCACTCTAAGGAATCTAATCTAATCTAATCTTCAAAAAGGGATTGAGGCATAAAGCAAGTAGCTGTAAGCTGATTAGCCTAACATTTTCTGTTGGAAAAGTATTGGAATCAATTATGAAGGAAGTCATAGATCATTCAGAAAATCAAGCAGAGTCAGTATGACATCATGAAAAGGAAATGTTGGTTAATTCTTAATTTTTTTTCATGTTTTTCAAGAAAGTCTCAACCAAAGTGGATAGAGGAAACCAGTAGCTATTTTGTATTTGTATTTCCAGAAGGTGTTCATTAAGGCACCCTCAAAAAGTTATGTTATAAGGCAAGAGCAGGTAGTGTTGGAGGTTGTATGTTGATACAGATAGAGATTTGGCTAATGTACAGGAAACAGCAAGTGGAGATAAGGGGCACTTTTTTAGATTGATGATCTGTGACCAGTGGAGTTCCACAGGGATTGGTGTTGGGGCCACAAATGTTTCCTGTATACATTAATGACTCGGATGAAAGAAGCGAATATCCATGGCCATATTTGTAGGCAACACAAAAATAGGTGGAAAAGCAGTTTGTGAGAGAGATACAAACAATTTCACAGACAGTTATTGAGAAGTAAGTAGGCAGAAGTTTGGCAAATGTTGTATGATGAGGGAACATGTGAAGTTTATTTTGAAAGGGAGAACAGAAAAACCCAGAATATTAATGAGATGGAGAAAAAAAAGTAGAGAAAGCTGCAACATAAAGAGACTTGCTGATACTTGTTCACAATGCAGAAGGCTAGCGTACATGTACAGCAAGTAATCACAAAAGTTAATGGAAGGTTGGCCCTTATTTCAAGGGGATTGGAGTATAAGAATAGGGAAATCTTACTGCACCAATACATGGTGTTTGTGAAACCACATCTGGAGTACTGTCAGCTGTTTTGGTTGCATTATTTAAGAAAATATGTAATTTCATTGGAGGCAGTTTGGAAAAGATTATGAGTATGATCTGCAGCATGGAGGGAATGCCTTATGAGCAAAGGCTAAGGAGGTTGACACACTACTCACTGGAGTTCAGAAGATTGAGAGGCAATCTCATTGAAACATACAGTACTCTTAAGGGGTTTGATGTTTCCCCACTTGGGGGAGTTGAGAACTGGAGGGTCTAGCCTCAGAATGAAGGAGTGCCAATTTAAGACAGATGATAAGGAATTTCTCCTCTGAGGGGAACCCCTCCCCACAGAGAGATGTGGGATCAGAATCTTCGTGTATATTTAAGGCTGAAATAGATAAATTCTGATAAGTTGGTGAATCGGGGTTACGGTGAAATGCAGCAAAGTAGATATGTTCAAATATGTTCAGGTTAAATAGATTGACTATGGTACATGTAAGGTTATGGGGATACATCGGGTCTAGTTGGGATGCTTTTTGCAGAGTTGATGCACTCTATGGACCAAATGGCCACTTTCTGCTCTTTAGGGATTCTATGATTCTATTGAATTAGGTGAATTAGCCATGATCAATGCAGGGTCACATGGATAGGGTGGGATCTGCATGGGATGCTGTTGGGAGGGTTGGTGCAGGCTCAATGGGCCGAATAGTGTCTCTACTCTGTAAGGATTCTATGATTCTGTTGAATGGGAGAGAGGCTTGAGGGCTACAAGGCCTACGTATGTTCCTGTTTCATATGGTTATGGTCTGAATTCAACTAATCTAGAGTTGTAACTGCTGACATCTTGAAATTGCATCAATGACTTTTTTCTCTAGAAGTATTAATTGTTCAATATATTAAACTCATCAAATCATTGAGCTGTACAACATGGAAACAGACCCTTCAGGCCAACTCATCCATGCTGACCAAATATCCTAAATTAATCTAGCCCCATTTGCCAGCATTTAGCCCATATCCCTGTAAATCCTCCTTGATAATATACCCATTCAGATGTCTTTTAAATGCTGTAATTGTACCAGCGTCTACCACTTCCTCTGGTAGCTTGTACCATATATGTAATGCCTGCTGTGTGAAAATGGTGCCCCCTTTGGGCCTTTTAAATGTTTCTTCTCACCTTCAACCTATGGTCTCTATTTCTGGACTCTCCCACTCCAGGGAGAAGACCTTGGCTATTCACCCTATCCATGCTCCTCACGACTTAATAAGCGTCTATAAGATTACCCTCAGACTCTGATGCTCCAGTGAAAATAGTCCCAGTCTATTCAGCCTGTCCCTTTAGCTCAAACCCTGGCAACATCCTTGTAAATCTTTTCTGAACCTTTTCAAGCTTCACAGCATCCTTTTGATCGTAGGATCACCAGAATTGAATGCAGTATTCCAAAAGTTGCCTATCCAATGTCCTGTACAGCCGGAACATGACCTCCCCATTCCTGTACTCAATGCACTGACCAATGAAGGGATCTATATATTAATTGATTTATCATGAAATCTAGTATCTAGGAATGGTACGATTCATACAGAACTCAATCAGATATAAATGGCGCTTGTTATTTTAAGAAGTTAATCTTTGACCGTTAATCATATAGTTGATTTCTTGGCTAAACTCTGATGTTTGTAAACAAAACTAAAATCTCCATTTTGAATATTAAAAGGAACATAAAACAAAAAAACCCTATTATTTAAAGAAAAATCATCCTGACGAAAAATCTTTTCAGGTACGAGATAATGCTGAGAGAGTAGATTAAGCTTGTATTCACAGGAAAGCATTCAAAAATGTGTATTTAAAAAAAATCTTCGAAGTTGTTTATAAGAGTTCTTCAAAATGCAATGTCATGATATGGTCTGATTGTATGGAAAGTTGATCTTTGCTGAAATGTAATATGCAATTTAATCTAAAGTGCTTAATAAATCGATCTTTACTGTTTGGTAATTGTTCACTGGATATTGGGACCAGAGACTCTGAATTTGACTGTCTGAGTTTTGATTTTAACATTTTCTCTGCATGCTACCCCAATGAATTTAGAAGGTAGATTTGTCATAAATTCTGGGCAACTTCTAATTGTTCCACTTTAATACAATAGTATGCATTAGAAATGCTATGTTAAAAACTTAATGTTTCAAGCTTTAACTCCATTTCTGTCTCGACAGATTGTTGCCAGACCTGAATTTCTCCAACACTTTGTTTATATTTTGGGCTTCCAGCGTCCACGCTACTTTGCTTTCGTTTTAAATGTTTGCAGTTTCTTTTCATTCTGAACTTAATTTTTTTTTTAAATCGTTGGTTGACCTTAGATGAAAGTTAGAGAATCCAATATCATAATTTAATACTTTGCTGAGTTGGACAAGATTTCATGCTGCTATGATAGTGGACAGCAAAAATTTATTGAAGTGGGAGAAATCAATTTCATCGTTCTCATCAATCAAAAGTTTCCTTTGAATTAATTTTCATTGATGCCCACAAGTTCATACTTCATTATCAATTCTGTTATGGCGTTTGTGCTACTTGTGGCTCCACACTAATTTCCTGAAAAGAATTTGCATGCTATTTTTGGAAGTAATTGTATTCATACATTATGTAACTACATCTGTGATAAGATTTAATATATCGAGGCCAGCTTATTTATTGCTTAGCTCAGCAACCATGAATATATCCCATTGTGCAGAATTTTGGTACTTTGGTACAAGATATTTGTGTCAGCAGCGAGGAATTTTTGTTATGTAGTTAATCATGCTGCATGTAATACCCAAGGTTTATGTTATAGTAAAGGTTTGCTTTAGAGCAATACATGTTGCTGCTTTTTTGTCATTAGCTTTTATGTTTTAAGGAACAAAGTTCTTTATTTAATGAGATTAGTGGAAATTAAGCTAAAATAATATTCACTTACTGCAGGTGTTATGATTCCAATACAGTCTGATAACTGGAAGCTTGAATTTCTCTTTGTCTGTTAATAGCTGAGAAGGTAATACTGCAGTGCTTCATGTTTTATGGGGCTTACTGCAGTCGACTCAAACCACGACTAAACACTATATTTGCTCTCCAATTTCATGGTACAGAATGTTTAACACGACCAAAGACAATCCACTACAGTACAGTGTATGTTATGTATTTACAATATAAAAGTGCAATTCTCCTACAATCATTTGAGTGTTTACTTTGATATTTTCCTATTCTAACTGGTGAACGTACAACTCCAAAACTATATTGATGCAAGTTTTCCTGTTGGCTGTTGCCTCTAGCTAAGGCGAGGCAAACCTTCCAGCCTGAGATAGTAGGAACTACTGATGCTGGCGTCTCAGATAACAAGGTGTGGAGCTGGATGAACACAGCAGGCCAGGCAGCATTAGAGGAGGAGGAAAGCTGACTTTTCAGGTCTGGACCCTTCTTCAGAAATGGGGGAGGTGAAGGGGGTTCTGAAATAAATAGAGGGGGAGGGGGAGACGACAATAGAAGGTGGATAGTGGAATCGATAGTTGGAGAGAAGATGGACAGGTCAAAGAGTCTGGAATGGAGCCAGTAGGTAGGGAGTTGGGATAGGAGTTGGTCAGTGAGGAGGGAGGAGCAGATAGGTGGGAGAAAAGACGGACAGGTCAAGGAGGCAGGGACGAGAGGGGGCGCTAGTCTTGTGATGAGGTGGGGGGTGAGGAGATTTTGAAGCTTGTAAGGTCCACATTGAGACTTTTGGGCAGCAGGGTTCCCAGGTGGAGTATGAGGCACTGTTCTTCCAGCCTTCGGGTGGCATCGTTGTGGCACTGGTGGACACCCAGGATGGACATGTCATTCAAGGAGTAGGAGGGGGAGTTGAAGTGGTTCGCGACTGGTGTGTGTCGTCGTTTGTCATGAATCGAACATAGGGGCTCCACAAAACGGTCTCCAAGCCTCCGCTTGGTTTCCCCGATGTAGAGGAGGCCACATTGGGAGCAGTGGATACAATATACCACATTAGCAGATGTGCAGTTGACATCTGTTGGGTGTGGAAGGTTTTCTTGGGGTCTGGGATGGAGTTGAGGGGGGACGTGTAGGGGCAGGTGTAGCACCTCCTGTGGTTGCATGAAAAGGTGTGGTGGGACTGGTGGAGAGTGTGGAGTGGACGAGGGAGCCGTGGAGAGAGCGTTCCCTCCGGAAGGTAAATAAGGGTGGGGAGGAGAATATATCGTTGATAGTGGGGTCAAGATTGCAGGTGGCAGAAGTGGTGGAGAACGATCATTTGAATCCAGAGGTTGATGGAGTGATACGTGAGGACAAGTGAAATCCTGTCTTTGTTGTTATTGTGGGGAGGGAGTGTGATGGCTGAGATGTGGGAAACGCAAGAGATGCGGTTGAGGGAGTTTTCGACCACTGCGGAGGGAAAGTTCCGGTCCTTGAAAAACGCGGACATCTGGGATGGCCGGGAATGGAACGCCTCATCTTGGGAGCAGATGCCGCAGAGGCGAATGAATTGGGAATAGCGGGTAGTATCCTTGCAGGAATTCCAGCCTTATTTGAATTGCCCATGAATTTGATCTTTCTAGCCTGAGTGTGTGTTCCCAGCTCTCTCATTAATTCCCTCATGAACTCTCTCACTCACCCTGTACCAGACACTGGCAGACTAACCTGTCTGTGATTTGCAGTGATGCTATTGAAAAGCCTGCAACCTGTTAGCACAATGGCTTCCACTGCGCGCTTTCCATTTCAAAGCCCATTGCCATAGCAACATGGATCTTGTATCAATATAGAAGTTCTAATTAGCTATTCACGAGAGCCCAGTTCTGTCTAATCCTAGAACTAAACAGACAGTTTAAAGCACAATTATTTGCAGTCTCCGTGCTGCGACCAAAGCCATGAGATGTAGGAGCAGAGATAATAAAATGTGAGGCTGGATGAACACAGCAGGCCAAGCAGCATCTCAGGAGCACAAAAGCTGACGTTTCGGGCCGAGACCCTTCATCAGAGAGGGGGATGGGGGGAGGGAACTGGAATAAATAGGGAGAGAGGGGGAGGCGGACCGAAGATGGAGAGTAAAGAAGATAGGTGGAGAGGGTGTAGGTGGGGAGGTAGGGAGGGGATAGGTCAGTCCAGGGAAGACGGACAGGTCAAGGAGGTGGGATGAGGTTAGTAGGTAGCTGGGGGTGCGGCTTGGGGTGGGAGGAAGGGATGGGTGAGAGGAAGAACCGGTTAGGGAGGCAGAGACAGGTTGGACTGGTTTTGGGATGCAGTGGGTGGGGGGGAAGAGCTGGGCTGGTTGTGTGGTGCAGTGGGGGGAGGGGATGAACTGGGCTGGTTTAGGGATGCAGTAGGGGAAGGGGAGATTTTGAAGCTGGTGAAGTCCACATTGATGCCATATGGCTGCAGGGTTCCCAGGCGGAATATGAGTTGCTGTTCCTGCAACCTTCGGGTGGCATCATTGTGGCAGCGCAGGAGGCCCATGATGGACATGTCATCAAGAGAATGGGAGGGGGAGTGGAAATGGTTTGCGACTGGGAGGTGCAGTTGTTTGTTGCGAACTGAGCGGAGGTGTTCTGCAAAGCGGTCCCCAAGCCTCCGCTTGGTTTCCCCAATGTAGAGGAAGCCACACCGGGTTTGTTGCGAACTGAGCGGAGGTGTTCTGCAAAGCTGCACCTCCCAGTCGCAAACCATTTCCACTCCCCCTCCCATTCTCTTGATGACATGTCCATCATGGGCCTCCTGCGCTGCCACAATGATGCCACCCGAAGGTTGCAGGAACAGCAACTCATATTCCGCCTGGGAACCCTGCAGCCATGTGGCATCAATGTGGACTTCACCAGTTTCAAAATCTCCCCTTCCCCTACTGCATCCCTAAACCAGCCCAGTTCATCCCCTCCCCCCACTGCACCACACAACCAGCCCAGCTCTTCCCCCCCCACCCACTGCATCCCAAAACCAGTCCAACCTGTCTCTGCCTCCCTAACCGGTTCTTCCTCTCACCCATCCCTTCCTCCCACCCCAAGCCGCACCCCCAGCTACCTACTAACCTCATCCCACCTCCTTGACCTGTCCGTCTTCCCTGGACTGACCTATCCTCCCTACCTCCCCACCTACACCCTCTCCACCTATCTTCTTTACTCTCCATCTTCGGTCCGCCTCCCCCTCTCTCCCTATTTATTCCAGTTCCCTCCCCCCATCCCCCTCTCTGATGAAGGGTCTAGGCCCGAAACGTCAGCTTTTGTGCTCCTGAGATGCTGCTTGGCCTGCTGTGTTCATCCAGCCTCACATTTTATTATCTTGGAATCTCCAGCATCTGCAGTTCCCATTATCTCAGATGTAGGAGCAGAAGTTGGCTATTTGCCCGACCAACTTTGCTCTGGCATTCAATAAGGTCATGAAGAATCTGACAATCCTAAACTTGACTTTTCTTGCTTTTTTCTCATATACTTTGATCCCTTAACTGATTACAGTCCCTGATTACCTCCTGATTTATTCGCTGTTCTACAAGAAAGCTACTGTTAGGAGGTTTGTAGACTATTTCCACTTGCATCTTGTTCCCCTTGCTATTTCAACTTCTACTCAAATGGATTTTACATCGTCCAATCCAGATCATTTCTTGCTATCCTGTACGAACAAAGCAACTCCACCATCCTTTCCTTCCTGCCTCTCCTTTCAAAACGTCAAGGACCCCTGAATGTATTGTTCCCAGCTTTGTTCTCCCTGTAACCATGTCTCTACCAATTAGTCTTTACTTGTGCCATTAATTAATTTAATTTGACACTTGTCATAATTTGTTCTAAAAACCCATCTGGCTCATTCATGTCCTTTAGACAAGGAGTTCTGCTTTCCTTGTCTTGGCCAGACTAAATGTGACTTCAGATCCGTAGCCAATGTGAATGGCTCTTAATTAACTTATGAAATGACTAGCATGCCAATCACTTTAGTTCTCCGTACATGACCTGCTAACTCTTGTACTCAATATCCCGTCTAATGAATGAAAGCATGCTGTATGCCGCCTTGACCACTCTAACGGCTTGCATTGCCACCTTCAGAGTGCAATGAACCTGAACACCCAGATCTCTCTGTGATAGCTTTGCTGTAATGTGTGTTTTGTTAACGTGAATTGGCTTTAACACAATTCATGAATAATTGACACTATTTGAATAACGCAAACTTTCTGCTGTACAGGTATAGCAATTTCCCTACAACGTGATTTTATATGATGATCTTCTATAACGCGATTTTCTATAGCGAGAGGTCACGCAAGAGTACAACTGTCCTGTTATAGGAGAACTACCTGTAGTTGACAAATGTTGGTCTTGCCAGTAATGCCCACATTTGACTGAGGAATAACAATTGGTCAGGGTACTGGGGGAAATAATCTCTTGTATGATGCACAGAGAGATCTGGGTGTTCAGGTTAATTTTACTCAAGGTGGCAATGTAGGCCTTTAGAGTGGTCAAGAAGGCATTCAGCATGCTTTCATTCATTAGACGAGATATTGAGTACAAGAGTTAGTAGGTCATGTTACGGTTATGAAGAGAGGTTGAGTAGATTAGGATTATTTACATTAGGAAGGCAGAGGTTGAGGCGGGACCTGATTGAGGTCTACAAAATCAAGAGATGTATAGACTGGGTGCATAGCAAGAAGCTTTTTTCCCCCCCCCAGAGTGGGGTACTCAATTATTGGGGGTCGTGATTTCAGTGTAAAAGGGGAAAAGTTTAAGGGAGATATGCATGGAAAGCTCTTTATGCAGAGGGTGGTGGGTGCCTGGAACGCGTTGCCAACAGAGGTGGTAGAGGTGGGCACGATGGAATCATTTAAGATATATCTCGGCAGATACATGAATGGGCAGGGAGCAGAGGGATACAGATCCTTGGGAAGTAGGTGTTGGGTTTAGATAAAGGATCTGGATCGGCACAGGCTTGGAGGGCCAAAGGGCCTGTTCCTGTGCTGTAATTTTCTTTGTTCTTGTCCTTTGTTCCGTTGGATCTGTAATTATTCAGACATGAGGGAAATTTTCTGTCACTATCCTGATTTGTTTCTTCTATGTGGAACAGCTTCAGGAGTCAGGAAGTGATTACCCTATGATGTTGTAGTGTGATTTCCACACACCATCACATTTGACCGCTTACTCCACTCAGCCCAATAGAAATGCTGTGAGGCAGTATCAATGAAAAAAGCCCTGAGCACTTATTAAAGATAAATATCAAGGATATCCTATCTACTGTGACTCAATAAGTTGTTTGACCGTATTATAAACAGATTAATGTATTTTCATTTCATGTCAATGCAAACCCAATTTTGTCTATCCCTGTTGGTTGTACTGCATCTAACTTTTATGTTTGGCTTTGAAGTTGAACCTGCAGTTCATACGGAATAGGTTTATGCATCACAAAGAATAGAGCTAACCATTCTTTAAAATGACCTTTTAAGGGCGAAATCATTTGCTGGTGTGTTTCAGTCTTGAAATATCACAGCTGAATCATGATAAAAGGCAAAATTGGTCTGCCAACAAATGTTTACTTTGATCAGGGTATCACAAACATGAAAAGCTTATTTGCAGATGTTTTCAAGGCAGCCCATTTAATTATTCATTCAACAATTCAGTCTATAAATACCAATATAAAATGTGCAATAGGCACACATTCACTTTTTGTAAGGTTTAATGCCTGTGATGTATTCCTGCCTTTGTGCAATTTAGCCAAAGTACATGGTGTGTTGACAATTAATTATGAGGTAATTTTGTTTCACACTTTAAGTATTCATGACTTGGACTTGGATGTAATGTACAACTTTTGCGGCATTTGCAGATGACCCAAAACTTGGAAATATTTTGAATATTGAGGAAATGATAAATTTCAAGAGGACATAGACAAGTTGAATGGACACTTGAAGTTTAATGCAAAACAAAATGTGAAATGTGTTATTATCAGTTCTAACACGGGGTCGGGGGGGTACAGAGAGAATTGGGGATATATACACAAAAATCATCAAAGGTGATTTGACAATGTGGATTAAAAGGCACGTGTGACCCGAACTTTATAAATCGAGATCACAGAAGCAAGGAAGTTACACTGAACCTGTATAAAACACTGGTTTAGCCTCAATGGGAGTATTGTGTCAACTGTTACGCTCTCTGCGCTTAATGAAAATGTGAAGACTTTGAGGAGGATGCAGACAAGATGAATGGGGATTATTTCAGGAATGGGCAACTCCAGTTTAAAAGATCGATTGGAGATGCTGGTGTAATTCTCGTTGGAGGAGAATGTAAAGAGTAGATTTCATAGAGATGTCAAAAACCATGAGGAATCTTGGCAAAATAAACAGGAACAATTCCTGTTGGCAGAAGGGCTGGAAACTGAATGAAGATGAATGTCAAAAGTTCCAGTGGCAACATGTGGAATAAATGTTTTTCTGCAACCTGCAGTTAGGGCTGGGAATGCACTACGAGTGTGTGGAAGGGGATTCACTCATTGCTTACAAATGAAAATTAAATAAGCATCTACAAAATATGGGCAAGAGTGAGAAAGTGGAACGAACTGAGCTGCCTTTCCAAGAGTCAGCATGGATCGTATGGCATCCTTCAGTATTGGGATCATTCTATAATTGTGTTGTCCCATGTTTAATCAGGTGACAGACAGCATCTGCAATTCTTGCTGTCTCCTATATTTTGTATTTCGTTTTCACTTCATAGTTTTTTTTGTTTCATTAACTTATTTGCAACCAACTCAGCAGAATCCCACTCCATATTGTGTTAAAATAAACAACTAGGCCATTGCAGTTGATTGTGGACTGACAAGGATTTAGCTACCTTAATGGAGAATCTTGTCACTTAACAAAGAAGTGCAACACATTTTGCAGCACTCTGTCTGGGCCACGATATTGACCTGATGTTGTGGTGAGTCTGGACAGAACTGTGAACTAGAGCAGAACATAGCCAGCATAACAGTTTGGTTCTTGCATGATATATATCAAATGAATCACCTCCCACCTGACGAAAATCTTATTTCACTGTGATATAAGCATCAATTATTGATGTTTTTCCTTGCACTTCATAAGTAAGCATTACATTTTGTGAATACCTTTTGTGTTGTGTGACTATGCTTTTGTTTTGAGTCTATATAGATAAATATATATTTTGGTTTTCAGTGGTGTAACTAATTTAAACCAAGTTATTTCTAGGCTTTTTATTTATTTAAGCATGTATTGGAATGCTACAGGCAATTTTTAAAAAGTGTTTAACCTATCTTATCATTCATTGTAATAAGCCATTAGAGCACTTTTGTTCAAATGGGTGAAGAGTTTACTTTGGTCTGGAGTTAGTAAAATGAAGTAGAGGGCTGAGTGTTTTAAACAGGGGTTCTGATAACACAGCAGAAATAAAAACTAGATTGAGATAAACTCTTGACATTTTGTTGTAAATTTGTTTCAAGTTGCATATCTTTAATGTTTAATTTATCAGTTATGTGATCAAGGTATAACTTGACAAAAATAAGAAGTGTTGGACAAACTCAGCCGGTCTCTCAGTACCTTACAAAGAGAGAAACAAGTGAAACAGCAAGAAAAGTTGAAGTGGGAAAGAGATGAAAGGACAAATATATTGGAACAGATGGCAAATGGATTGGTAATGGTTATAGAGAAATGGCAATGTAGAACCAGAGTAGGTGTTAATATCAGCTTATCACACAAATGAACAATGTGGTTCAGGACCAGCATGGTACTGAAGTAATAATTACAGTAAGAACTGCAGATGCTGGCAGCCAGGATCAATACATGTGAAGTTGGAAAAGCCCAGCAGGCCAGACAGCACCTGAGGAGCAGGAAAGTCAGCATTTTGGGCTGAAACCCTTTGTTAGGACTGGGGAGGGGAGCCCAGAATTAAATGGAGGGGGGGTGGGGCTGGGGGATGGTGACAGGTGAATGCAGGTAGAGGGTTATTTTGTTCGGTCCATGGGAATGGTGGAGCGAATAGGTGAATAGGAAGATGGACAAGTTAGGTCAGGCGACGGAGGTGGGGAGGGCTGGACGTGGATAAGGCTGGGGCTGGAAGGATTTTGAAGCTGGTGAGGCCAATATTCAGGCCATTGGACTGTTAGCTCCCAAGGCAAAATATCTGGTGTTGTTCCTCCAGTTTACATTGGGCCTCACTCTGACAGTGGAGGAAGGTCAGGATCGACATTTTGCCAGGGGATTGGGAGTGGGAATTATTATAGATGATAGATGTGGAAAAGAAGCTTCCAATGTAGTCAAGTGATGAATTTTGCAGTTTATACAATGATGAATAAGAATTGTTTAATTCCCTTAATTCCCTCCTTGTGCTATGTGTTTATTTGTGTGTAGCTTCTCCTGTTGTGTAATTCTGTTTCTGCGTACAGTTTAAATTTAGATTTTGTGGAAATAATGACGTGGCTAACAGCATTTAATGAGTGTAAATCAAACAAATATCTCACAATTGCAAATAGACATTTAAATGAAATTTAGAAGTTGTCAAAGATGCTTTTAGTGAACCAGTGCCTCAGTATGAGACTTGATTTTATTTTGAGCAATTGTTTAGAATTGCAGTTAGTTGGCATAAATAATGCTCCAGTATATCATTGTGCAACTTACTGGTACAGTGTGATATTTTCCACATCTTCAAACATGTATTTCAAAATAATAATCTTGAATGGGTGTCTTCTTTAAAAACTAAATCGAAGTAAACTTTGTAAGCTGGTCTAATTTCTGATAGAAGACATGGAAATACATATTACTTGGCAATATATGTGACAAATAAAGTGTGGATAAACATTTCATTTAATTTGTCGCAATCAGGATACGTAATGTTGGTGCTGAGCAATGGTAAAAAATGCCAAAATCCTGAGGTGAAAAATGAATCGTTATCTGATGCACTGCAAATAAGCAGCTTAGACAGAATTCTTAAGAAACAAAAATCACATTCACTGGAGCAATATCAGAATGCTTACTCCATTAATTCAGTGTTACAGTTGTGAATCACTATGAAAAGTATTCATTTAAATCTTGTCATTACAGCCTTGGACATACTTGATTTATTTTGGAGTCATATCCAAAATAAGTTGAATGTAAAGTAAAATGCATTCTTCCATTTTTTGACACAGACGAAACATAGATGAGCAGTTGAATGAGCTGCGATACATATAAACAAATGACAACGACCTATTTGTGGCATAGCTGATTGCAAAGTAATATCATAGCACTGTATATATCAGACCTACGCAAATTAGACCGACACAACATTTTTCAGAAATGTCTCCAATGAATAATGTGACCTAAGACAGCAGTAAGTGTTGGCAAGTAATACGTACGCTTAATCAAAACCTTGAAAAATAACATGGAAATCTATACCACAGCAAGGAATTCATATTATCTTCATCAGCGGCTAAAATATATTTTTTTAGTATGTAAAGTTTCAAGTGCTTAGTTTGTATTAGAAATTTTTCCCTTCAGAAAATAGTATATTTTAGAAAATCAAGCAATGGGGAAAAAAATTAATAAATTTAACCCAATTCATAGATTCCCTCTCAGAACCACAGAAAAACCCTTAAAAAGAGCAACAGGGATAATCCAGGAAATTACAAGCCAGTGAGCCATATGTCAGTGGGATTGAAATTATTGGACAAGATTTTTAGTGATAGTATTTACTCACGTTGGGGAAAATTATGGACTTACTAGTGAAAAGCGGCATGTTGTGTGTGGAAGGTTGTATTTCACAAAATTGCTTAAGTTTTTTCAGGAAGCGACAATGATGATTGAGGACAGAGCGGTAGTTGTTGTCTATATGGACTTTGGTGAGGCCTTTTACAAGATACCTCATGGCAAGCCGACGAAAAAGTCATATTGGATCCACGGTAAATTGGTAAGATGGATTTAAAACTAGCTGTGTCATAGAAGACTGAATAGTAGTGGAATGGTGGTTTTATGACTGGAAATCTGTGATCAATTCCCTGAAAGTCCCAACACAAGTGGATAAGGTGGTCAAGAGACATATAGCATGTTTGCTTTCATTGGTAAGGACATAGAGCAATAACAAAATGGCAAGTCATGTTGTAACTGTGTAGAACTTCAGTTGGGCCACATGTGAAATATTGTGTACCGTTCTGGTCGCCAGTCTACAAGAAAGATGTGGACGCTTTGGAGAAAATAGAAAAATCGTTTACCAAGATGTTTCCTGGTTTGGAAGGTATCAGCAATGACGAGAGAATGGGCGGACTTGGTTTGTTGTCACTTGAGCATTGAGGGATGATGAGGATGAGTTAGACCGAAGGGGCTGTTTCTGTCCTGTACGTCTGTGACACTATGATAGGATTGAAGTTTACAAAATTGAGAGGCATAACTAGAACGGATAGTTGGAGGTATTTTCCCAGGGTATAAATGTCTATTATTAGCAGGCATAGGTTTAAGGTAAAAGGGGTTAAGTTTAAAAGAGATGCGTGAGGCAGGGCTTTTTTTTAATGGAGAGGCTGCCAGAAGAGGTGGTGGAGGTGAATACAATAGCAATGTTTAAGAAACATCTTGACCGAAATATGAATCAGCAGGGAGCCAAGGAATGCAGACTGCAAGGTTATAGTTTAGGTCTCAGTGTAGTCTTGACAGGCCAAAGAGCCTGTTACTGTGCTGTTCTTTAACTCTACACCAGTCAAAAACAACCATCTAATTATTCTAATTACATTTGCCAGCACTTGGGTCATAACCATATATATCCTGGCGTTGCAAATGTACATCCCAATACCTCTGGAATGTTATCAGAGTTTCTACTTCCCACCCTTAGTTGAAGTGAGTTCCAGACTCTGACTGTTCACGGGGTGAAAAGTTCTTCCCCTCATTCCCCTGCCTTAAATCTATTCCACTGGTCATGTGCTGATGAGTACCGGTACTACCAATACATCCGCAGTTCCATTTGCCATAATATGACAATTGAACCTTTCAGTGTAGGCTTTCCAGCTTTTCCATCCTTCTTCAAAAGGCTTGAAGGCATCAAATTGGTCCACCATTTTCTTTTTAATTTGGGACGTGCCAGCAGATCCTTTTTAAGTTTAAAAACTTCTTAAATTCAATATTATGTCCTTAGGTTCTCCCTGAGATGAATTCTAACAGTTTTTCAATTACTTCTAACGCTGACTATGATATTTCTGTTCATTTTCCTTCCTCCATGCCTGAGACTTTGCACATGATGACCTTGCATATAGGCCCCTTTGAATTTCCTCTTGTTTTGAGTGTGATTTTTGTTTTTGTTCGGGAGTGAGGAATCTACTGTCCTACCCCTTCTCTATCACTTATCAGGTCTAAAGTTGGGTGCGATTGTTCTCCTGGTGGTCCAATGTCAGACCTTGAGGTGAGTGAAAAGAATTCTTTTTATTTTTCATCTGTCTGTCTCTTTTCCCACTTATTGCCAGTTATTTTGTACTGGGCAGTTACTAGGATCCAGTCAGAACTGAAGAACGTACAGACTTGTCTTTTGCTGCAACCCAACAGGACAGTTTTATTCCAGAGCTGTGCACTCTCACGTGGCCCCTCTTTTAAAAGGACAATGTCCAAACATAACATACACCAGCTATAATATATGACATTACCACACCTCCGTTGAGAAATGGACAGAATCCTTACCAAACATCCTTGATGATGATCATCAGTCATTCCAGAAAAGAGACTGATACTTTCATCTGCAACTGAAATTAAAACTAAGTCCCAGTTTAGAATATTTTAACTGGCTCTACCACCCATTTTTTTTTTGTTTTAAACAAATTTGGAACCACAACTCTTTAATGAATTCAATTAGTCCATAACCGCAACTTGAAACTGCCTGTGGTGGATTGGCAGGATATTACACAGCCACTTACATTGTGTTGACTTGAAAAATATTAACATGATTTTTAATTTAAACTCAGCATAAGTGCTAGTGAGATGAGGAAATGAAACCACAAAAAATTCCTCAAAACAAAGCTGGGCGATGGTTCTCTGAACTTCAGTGGAAAGAAGATTGTGTGCAATTTTTAAAAAAAGTCATCTGATTTGCTACAAGTCCATTTTACAATGTACAATAGACCAATTTACCTTCCTGATGTCAGAAGAATCCTTTCGTTCCACCCATGAGTTCTTTATGTTTGAAGTGGCAGAATTGTTTTACCAAAAATGTTGTCATTAATTGACCAATGTTTTCTGTGGTTTCAGAAACCAGTTTGAAAAAAAACACAACATTATGGACTTCTGCTATTTCCCTTGTGGTGGATTGCCTGAAGAATTTCCTGGTAGTCCTTATTCTACTCACCTGTCTGTTTCTTGAAATGGGACAAAAGGGCTCACATGTCCTAACCTGAATTGAGGCCACTAACTGGCCCTGTTCTGAAACTGCTCAAACATGAAACTCTAACTTAGATACCTTTGCGCAGGAGCTCCCAGACACTGCAGCCTTGACACATGGTCTGAGCAGCAACCCTGAATCAGGTTTAACTATTTAATTATATTAATTTTGTTTTGTATACTTTATTAACTTTACCACACTAATTTGAATATTATTTTAAAACTTAAGAATAGAAGAGAACTTTACCACTTTGCCAGAAACTTAGCAAACAGCTGGCTGCTGTCTTTGGAGTAGAGCAAGAACTAATTCTGGCGAGCTCCTATGAATCTAGCTCTGTCTCTGCCTACCATGTGACTCTCTTCTTACCTGCTCCACTCGATAATGCTGATTGTATGTCTCAGGGCTCTTACCTTGTCTGCTCCAAATTTTTGAATTGTGTGATTCAAATATTCCAAATTCAGCAAGCTACAATACCTGTTCAAGTATATAAAAGATAAAATTTGTGTGAATAAGGTGGGCAGTTTGAAGATTTTAAAAGGCTTGGTTAGTTTTGAAAGACAAAAATAAAGTTCAGTTTTAAAAAAATAAGTTTGGACTAATTAGCATCTACTGCACTAAGAAGTTTTAAGGGTCAAAATATGATTCAAAAGTTATTTGCAAAAGGTTACTTTTGAGTAGCAATCATTGCATTGTTTTGTGTGCTGGAGATAATAATTTCAACTAGAAAGATATTGTTTCGTATCAGCTGTTATCAGCATTGTGTTGAAATACATTTACTTAATATTTTAAGCTTAAAGAAAGGGCTATTGTAATGCTTAATTGCTATAGAAAATTTGAGAAGTAAGACTGGTAGTGGAATAAGTAAAGTTGAGCTGCAGAAGTAATGATCAAATGTAGCTCAATTTCCTTAATATTTTACTGAAACTTTAACTAGATATCTCTGTATATTGAAACACTTGTGAATGTTGATGTTCAGCCAATTTGATTTACTCCATGTGACATCAAGAAATGGTTGGAAGCATTGGCTACTGCAAAGGCTTTGGGCCCTGACAACATTCTGGCAATAGTACTAAAGGCTTCTGCTCCAGAACTTGCCAATCCCCTATTCAAGCTGTTCCAATACAGTTACAACACTGGCATCTACCCAAAAATGTGGGAAATTGCATTGGCATGACCTGTACACAAAGAACAGGACAATCCAATCTGGCCAATTACTGTCCCATCAGTGTAATCTCAATCACCAGTAAAGTGATGCAAGGTGGCATCAGTAGTGCTATCAAGCAGTACCAATACCACCCACAGTTTGGCTTCTTCCAGGGCTACTCAGCTCCTTACATCACTATAGCCTTTGGTCAAACATGGATAAAAGAGCTGAATTCCAGAGGTGAAGTGTGAGTGACAGCACTTGTCATCAAAGCCACGTTCAAAGAGTGTGTCATCAAGGAACCCAAGAAAACCTGCAATCAGTGGGAATGAGGAGGCACATTTCCCTGGCATACTGGATGGTCGTGGTTGTTGGAGGTCAGCCATCTCAACTCTAGGACATCACAGCAGGAGTTCCTCTCGGTAGTGTCTGAGGTCCAACCTTCTTCAGCCGCTTCATCAATGACCTACCCTCCATCATAAGGTCAGAAATGGGAATGTTCACTGAAGTTTGCACAATGTTCAGCCCATTCACAACTCCTGATGCTGAAGCAGACCAAATTCAAATGTGATAAAATCTGGACAAGATCCAAGCTTGTGGCAGGTTTGTGCCACACAAAATGTGGGCAATGACCATCTCCTGCCAGAGACAACTTAACCACTGCCCCTAGATATTCAATGATATTAGCATCACTGAATCTCATTTGAGGTTTACCATTAACCAGAAACTCAACCGGAATTCCCCTATAAACACAGTGGTTACAAGAATGCATCAGAGTCTAGAAATACCGAAGGGAGTAACTCATCTCCTGACTCCCCAAAGCATGTCCAGCACCTAGAAGGCATAATTCACCATGATGGATTACTTGTTACTTGCATGGTTCAACAATATTCAAGAAACGTGACATCAACTAGGCCAAAGCAACCTGTTGGATTGCCACTAATGCTCAGTAGCAGCAGGCACAAGATGCACTGCAGAAATTTGCCAAAGGTCCTGAGACAGCATCTTCCAGTCCTATGACCACTTTCATCGAGTAAACAGGGACAGCAGCTACATTTCCTCCAAGCCACTCGTCATTCTGATTTGGAAATATATCGCTGCTCCTTTTCTGTCACTGGAATTTCCTCCCTAATGACATTGTGGGTATAGCTACAGCACATGGACTGCAGCGGTTCAAGACAGTAACTCATCACTCCTCCTCAATGGCGACAAGGGATGGGCAATAAATACTGGTCAGCCAGCAAATCCATGTCCCATGAGAGAATTAAAAAAGAAAAATCAGTCACCAATACTTCTCTGAGAGGACTGTCTTAACTGATGACTCAGGTTTTTTAGTCAGTTTGATTGTAAAGAGACAGATGATGTTTTGTATGCTCTTGATCACATGCAATATAAGGTCTTATTTTACTTTGATCTCAATTGTTGAACTTAGCAACAGTGCTTTCAAATAGCAGTTAACTAGCTTGCTTTGATAATGTTAGAGAATCAGAGAATCGTACAATAGCCACGGTACAGAATGACCAGTACATCATTTCTTGTCTGTGCTGATTTTCAGTTTGACCTATTTCGTCTTCCTTTCCCCTTCATCCTGCAAACATTTTTTTTCTGGTGGTATCTACTTCACATTAAAATTCATGATAGAATCTGCTTCTACAACACACTTGGTGTATTACAGATTCTAACCACTCATTATATGAAATGACGCATGATTCTTTTGCCAGTTACTTAAAATCAGAGTTCTCTAGTGTTTGAGACTTCCTGCAGTTGAAACAGTTTCTCTTTGTGAACTCTTTCTATGCACCTCACTTTAGAACGACTTTTGAACTTTTCAACCTTCGTTTCTTGAGTTGCTTCTCCAATTGATTTTTGGAATTATTTTTGTACACTTTGTCTATGCTAAAAGCTTGACATAGTTTACCATATGTGGTACACAGAATTAGGTAGCCTCCAACTGAAGCTGACTCACTTTTGTTTTATTTTGTATAAAGTCTACCATACGCTTTGCTTTTATACTTTATGCCTGTATTTATAAACTCCAAAATTCAGTCTTTTTAATTACAATTAATGATGAATGCACATATACTCAAAAGTTCTGTACTCCTCCCCCTCTTTTAGATTTGTATCCTCTATTGTATATTACTTCATTTCTGTCTTCCTACCAAGATGTATTGCTTTGCACTGTGTGTTAAATTTAGGTTGCCAAGTATTCACCTATTCCACCATCACCTCTTGAATTTTATCACTATCTTTCTGAAACTTCACAAGACATCCAAGTTTTGTATAATTCAAAAATGTTGAAATGTACCATGTGCATCCAACTGTAAATAGCCATATTTCAAAAGAGAAACTGACCGCTCTTGTTCCCTGGGAAACCCTAGAAGACAGCCCAGAGACAGCTATTCACTACTACTACTACTACATGCTTTCTGTGAGCCAACTTCACATCCATGCAGCCAGCATCTCTTATTTTGTGAGCTTCAACTCCACTAACTTTTAACAATCAGCTGCAGGGTCTTTTATTTTCAACATCACTATTTCTAATTGAAAGTTATGCATTCATAGACTTAAAGTGATTTTACTTTAGAGCAAGACTTCACCCCGTTCCATACGTTTTACCTTATGTGAGTGCAATTGTTTGAGCTTGAAAACACTGGTTTTGAGACTGGTAATGGTTGCGCCTCACTGGCAACAAACCTGGAGGTACTTGCTGGTCTTCCACAATGAAATGTACTCTGCTTTAAAGCTTGTTGAATGAAATGAGTGTGCAAAAGTTTAGTGTATTACTTCCAGCTGTGTTTAGTTTTGAAAACCATTTTTGAGATTGTGCAAATCTCCGTGGAGAACGGAAATTTTGTGTGCAAATTTTGAATGATTCTCAATCTGTTTAAATGAAAGAAGTTTGATAACTTTTGTGTGGATTTGAGTTACCCAGAGAAGGCTAGGTGATTTGGATAAATTTTAAGAAATTATACAAAAATTCAAGGATATTTAAACATGGAACAAAAATGGCTCTTGTATCAGAATTTCTTTAATGCATTGTGTTCTGATTATGTTATTGGTGAAAATTGGAAGTGAAATCTGTAAACTTGGCTTAAGTACATTTATTTTCCTTATCCAAGCACCATCCAAACATCCAAGTATGTTGTAAACAATTTGAGGCTGCAGCAGTGATTCTGTGGCATTTTACCTAGAGAAGGCTGCCATCCTAAAAATCCCAACTCTCTATCTTTTATTAGTTAGTCAGTATGCTGCCTCCAATACCATGGACTCTTGGCTTATTAAGCAACTCAATGAGTGGTACTTTATCAAATGCCTAATGAAAATACAAATATATTACATGCACTGTTACCCCTTATCAATCCTACTTGTTACCTCCTCAAAAAACTTTAATAAATCTGTCAGGTATGATTTCTCTGTCATGAAGCCATGCTGATTCTGTTTAATCATAATACATATTTCTAAATGCTCTTCTATTATATCCTTTATAATACACTCTAACATTTTCCCAATATTATACATTAAGTTAACTGGCCTATGTTTTTGTCTCCGTCCCCTTTGAATGAAAGATGTTACATTGGTAGTTTTCCAGTCCTCATGGACTTTCGCAGAATGTAAGGACTCCTGAAAGATTACTGCTTGTGCATCCACTATCTCTGTAACTGGACTTTATCCCCATTGCTTTTCCGAGTCCTCTCTAGTGATAGTTACTATGCTTGTTTCCTCTCCTTTTTACCCTTGGAATATTTAGCAATTTTCGAATGCACCTCAGCCAGAACTCTGCTCCCTTTATAAGGGTTTGAGTCAATTTAACTGATGCTAGTTTTGGTGGCCTGCTCATTCAACCAGATATTTTCTGTGTTGAGAGATGTTACCGTACACATCTGGAGCAAGTGGGACTTGAACCTTCTACACCTGGCTCAGAGGTAGGGACACAGCCACCACACCCACTAAAAACCCTTTCATGCAGCCAGTCAATAGCACAATTACCACCAAATGAAGACTGAAACAGAAACAGTAAAAGAGGGAGTTAAGTTACTCCGTAAGTGATCCAAAGATGAGTTGAAATTTCACTGCTGAAGGTTGCTTATTTTAAATCTAGATAATGAAATAAATCTGGAACTAAATAGCTAGCACTAGAATGGTGGCCATTAAACTATTGAATTGTCTTAAAACCCAACTGGTTCATGAATATCCTTCAGGAAATGCTGTTATTTATCTGCTTGAGGCCGATGGTTGAATCTAGATCACTTGTGACCATGCCCTTCTCCAAGACAAATAGGAAATAGGTAATCAATAAATTCTAACCTTGTTATGATGCCTACATGATATGTGAAATAAAAAGTTGAAACAGCAGATAATACCAAGTTTTTATGCTGCCCGCATTGCAATCAACACCTGCAGGTTTCCTGCATAACACAATCCTAGAATCTCATTTTGGAGGCTGTTACCCTCTGGATACTATAATGTGTGGCATGTGTTTTTCAAATTCTTTCAATTAAAATTTACAACTGGGTGTTTCCTAATTCTTAAATGGCAACTGTGTACATTATGTAGGGCTATTAAAGGTATTAATTTGTGTTGGCAAAACATTGCTGTGCAAGCCTGAAGATAAGTGTTATTATTTTTGGTATCAACTCTTTCAAGTCGTAGAGTCATATGGCATGGAACGGACCCTAACTCATCCATGCTAACCAAGTTTCCCAAACTAAATCAGTCCCACTTGGCTGCATTTGCCCCCTATCCCTCTAAGCCTTTCCTATTTGTACCTTAAACATAATCTCCATATTAATTTCAACTTCCATTAGACAAACAAACGTCGCAATAACATGTGTTTTCCTTCACTATTCCAGTATTTTAGTGTATTAATGAAATACTTTGCTCAATTACAGTACGTTTTGCTGTCATAGTTAGGTGATAGCATTTAAGGAAAGAATAAATGTTTGCTTTCAGCCATGTTGTTAACCGGGAGTAGAGGAAGACTGAAATCCTATGTCATCTCCGCATTTTAAAAATCACAGAAAAAATTGTGTTTAAACAATGAGCTTGGTTTGATAATATTGACAAACACAGGGTGTTTATGATTTCACGTGTGCATACATGCACACACAGGATACATGGAACAAAATCTTTTCATAGGGATGGAAATTAAAACCGATGTGTAGATACAAATTCAGATATTTGTCAAAGTCCAGTGACTTCGTAACTCAGGACATACAGGGTGAGGTGTGTCTGGTTGGAGGGAGAAGTTGCAGAATTCTGTTAAAGTTGATTGTGCAGCAAGGTGATGTTTGTCACCAGGAAATCAGTCCATTTTGCAGATAAATACAACTTTGGAAATCAGGTTTCAAGAATACCTCAAGGGGGTCTCTTGCGGCACAATGGTGGCATCCCTGTCTCTGAGCTCCAAGGCCTAGGTTGAAGTCCCAGCCGTGCCAGCAGTGTGTATATAACATCTCTGAACAGTTTGATTAAAAATGCCTCAACTTTCAGGCAGGCCTAACTGTTGTCCTCCAGTGTTGCTTGCTGTTCTATTTCAATGTTAAAATTATACTGAGAGACAGGTTCAGAAATGTAAAATTAAAGCTGCTCAACGATCAGAGAGATTTTGGCCATGTTACTCTCACATGTCAATTAGGTTAAGAAGATAAATTTCTGTGACTCTGATAAGATCCATTGTTTACTTTTTGAATTGGTTGGTGGCCATATGCAAATTTGCAAACTTTAAGTCTCAATGGATTTCTTTTTGTTATCATTGCAGCCTTGGAGACCGAATGCTTGTGCTCTCATTTTTCCACTGTGTTTTTGCAGTTACTGGTTAAAGTCCTCCATGGTGATCTGCACGACCCTGTACTTCCAAACACCGTTGGCCATTTCTACATAGTGGTCCATTTGTGAATCATGTGATCTGTAGCAGCCATTTTATAGGTGAAAAATGTCAAGGATTTTTTGAAAAACTATGATCTGATTTATTTCACATCTTATGGACATGACAAATGTAATCCTCAGCTTTAAGTTTTCAAAAGGACAAAATTAAATGCAGCTTTTGACATTTTAACTTTCAGTAGGATCTGCAATTTTATCAAATACCAATCATGTTTGTGCAATTATCTTTTAACCCATTATCTGACATTGTGTGTGAATTGTGCTTTTGTAAAATTAAACTAATGATGCAATTTTGAGTAGATTGAAGCCATTTTCTCTGACTTTGCAAAGCTTTAATAATCTGTTAAAGTCCATTTTATTTTTAGGACAATGTTTCACAAAGATTCTTTCAATGAAATAGATCACAGTCTGAATATCACTTACACATTTCTCGACCATACATATACAAAACAAAGCCATAACTAAAATGATCACACGTGGACAAAATAAAACTGCAGTTAATCATCCTGAGGGAAATATCATTTAGAGTTTTTGTTCAAGATTCAAGGATGGGATTTGGGCTTCTGTGGCTGATGCAGCATTGATTACCCATCTCTCATTGCCAAGTTTGAGAAGGTGATGCTGAGCTGCCTTTTTGCACCACTGTAGTTAAGTGTACCCACAATGCAATTCGTGGGGCGGAGGGGGGCGGGGGGGGGGCGCAGTTCTAAGATTTTTTTCCCAGCAACACTGAAGAAGTGGCAATATATTTCCAAGTCAGGGTGATGAATGGCTTAGATGGGAACTTACACATGGTGGTGTTTCCAAATATTTGTTCCCTGTGTTGATTTGTATCTGATGAAGAGCATCAGAATATGGTCGTAAAGATGCTGCTTTTGCCTAGTTTCAGTTGCCCACAATTGTCCTACGCATGCAGAATGGTGAAGTGTTTTGCCTTTTCAGATCATTGCAAACTTCATTTAATAGTTGTCATGAGTAGTGAGATCTCCAAGATTTTATTTAGATTCTTTGAGTAAATGCATACCTCAGCTTTGCAGATTGTTTAATGGCTATAATGCTGGACAAGACCCTGAATATATATTTCCATCAAGTTAAATTTTATTCCTCTAAATTCTAGTTGATTGTAGTCTAGCCTGTCCAACCTTGCCTCATAAGACAATCTGCCAATTCCAGGGACTTGTCTGGTAAAGCTTTTCTGAAATGCTTCAAGCATTTCCATTTACATTCATTCCTAAATAAGGTGACCAATACTGTGCCCAGTATTCCAGATGTAGTCTCACCAGTGTGCCATCTTTACTATTTTGTTCAATTCCTCCTGTAATAAAGGACAATGTTGTATCAGTTGCCTTTATCATTTTCTCCATGTGCTTACTAACCTTCTATATCTCATACATTGGAATACCTAATCGATCTGCTGTTTGGAATTCGATAGTCGTTAGCCATTTAAGAAATACTGTGCTTTCTTATTGTTGCCAAAATGAGCAACTTTGTATTTTCCCATATTATACTCCAGCTGCCAGATCTTTGACAACACACATGACCTATTTGTATCCATATGCATCCTTCTAATGTCATCTTCCTTTTCCCCATATCCCTGTACGCTATTTACTCTCATAACTTAATTTCCTGCCTATCTTTGTGTCATCAGCAAATTTGGCAAACATTGTAAATAGTGCAGGTCAGTTTGCCATCTCTTTATCTTCTTTAATGAATTTGTGATAATACATTAAGGGGCCCTATTCTCTCCCTCGTTACCCTTTTGTCTTTAGAGATCATGGGGAAATAAATAGCAACCTCTTGAGAAATGTTCATATCACAGAGGAGGATGTGCTGGACATCTATAAACGCATCAAGGTGGATAAATCCCTGTGACTTGATCAGATGTACCCTAGAACTCTGTAGGAAGCTAGGGAAGAGATTGCTGGGCCCTTTGCTGAGATATTTGTATCATGGATTGCCACAGGCAAATGCTCGAAGACTGGAGGTTGACTAACGTGGTGCCACTATTTTTCCAAAATAAAAGTGATAAGGAAAATTCAAGGAACTATAAAATGGTGAGTCTGACTTTGGTGGTGAGTAAGTTGTTAGAGGGAATCCTGAGGAACAAGATTTGCATGTATTTGGAAAGGCAAGGACTGATAAGGTATAGTCAACATGGCTTTGTGCATGGAAAATAGTGTCTCTCTCACTTGATTGTGTTTGTTGAAGAAATAATGAAGAGGATTGATGAGGGCAGCATGGTGGATGTGATCAATATTGACTTTAATAAAACTTTTGACAAGGTTTCTCATGGTAGACTGGTTAAGATTAGATCACACGGAATAAAGGGAGAACTAGCTATTGGGATTCAGAACTGACTCAAAGGTGGAAGACAGGGTGGTGGTGGAAGGTTGCTTTTCAGGTTGGGGGCCTGTGACCAGCGCTGTGCCATGAGGATTGGTGCTCGGCCTGCTGCTTTTTGTCATTTATATAAATGAATTGGGTGTGAACATAGAAGATCTGGTTAGTAAGTTTGCAGATAACACCAAAATTGGAGATACAGTGAACAGTGAAGAAGGTTACCTCAGAGCCCAATGGGATCTTGATCAAGTGGGCCAATGAGTGGAGGAGTGTTAGGTGGAGTTTAATTTAGATAAGTGTGAGGTGCTGCATTTTCAAAAGGCAAATCAGGGCTGGACTCCTGAACTTAGTGGTAAGGTCCTGGAAAGTGGAGTCACAGGTAGATAGGATAGTGAAGAAGGCATTTGGTACACTTGTCTGTCTTGGTCAGTGCATTATGTATAGGAATGAGGAAGTCATGTTATAGCTGTGCAGACGTTGGCTAGGCCACTCTTGGGAAAACTGCTTGCATTCCTCCTCTCCCTTCTGTTGGAAGCTTGTTGTGAAACTTGAAAGGGCTCAGAAAAGGTTTATAAGGATGTTGCCAGGGTTGCAGGGTTTGAGCTATGGGGAGAGGCTGATTAGACTAGTGTTATTATCCCTGGAGTGTCCCTGACTGAGTGGTGATCTTAGAAGTTTATAAAATCATGAGGGTCATTGATAGGGTGAATCGACAAGGTCTTTTCCCCAGGGTGGAGGAGTTTCCAAAACTAAAGGGAAAATGTTTAAGGTGAGAGGGGAAAGATTTAAGAGGGACCCAAGGGGCAACATTTTCACGTAACGGGTGATGCATGTATGGAATGAGCTGACCCAGGAAGTGGTAAAGGCTGGTACAGTAACAACACTTAAAAAGGATCTGGATGGGTATATGAATAGGAAGGGCTTGGAGCGATATGGGCCAAATGCTGGCAAATGGGACTAGATTAATTCAGTGTATCTGTTCATCATCGAGTTGGACTGAAAGGCCTCTTTCTGTGCTGTATACCTCTATGACTGTAACTTTTTCCAATTTTCAGTTCTTGAGACCAAAATGAATTGTAAAATCCAGATTTCTTAACTGAGTTTAAATTCTACTAGCTGCAGTAATGGGATTTGAATTCCTATCCCCAGGCTATTAGCCTGGGCCTTTCGGTTACGAGTCCAATTAAATTACTATAGTGCTACTTCTCACCCAAGTAAGTAGAGAAAAAGGTAGAAAAGATGTAATGTTGTTCACTGAAATTTGTTTGATTGGAATCAGAATGGTATGGTTGATTTTTCAAAGCCAGTGGAGAGGTGAAGTAATGGCTGTGAGCCATAGTTACAAGACAAACTGCAACTAAAATAAGAATTTGTCTGTGACCTGGTGATAGAAAATGGAAAGACCAAGGATTTTTAAAACAGAAAGTGTAACAGCAGATGATAGTTGAAGGACAATATTGGCATGCACAAGTTGAAGTTACAATAAAATGAATCATTTTGATTCCTCTGATTTTCACATTTCGTCATTTCCAAATTCTGTTAAATGTTGAAATAATTGCAATTTTAAACATTCCTTATGAAAATGCTTGTAATAATTGAAAACTTGAGTTGTGAAAAACTGACCTTTTTGATAGGTAGTGAATTTATTTCATTTAATTAGTTATCTGTCATAAGGACAAAGGAGTGCTTACAAAAGTCACTTTCAAGTTATGGCAATTCCCTTCAGCAACAAATTCACTGTTTAATGGCTAATTAAATGGAGTGAGAATCTGTTGATTAAGCTATCCTCCTGTATTTTTTCTTCAATCTTGAATATCTTTATGCGCCATTGCTTTGCCTGAATGTTCTTCATATATTGTTGATTCAAGAAGTGTACCTGAGACTCTTGCCTCCTGCAGTTGTGCGTGGCCTGTACTTGATTTAATTCTCACTGATGACATCAAAACTTGGTCACAGAGTAAATCGTGATTCGTGATTCATGACTCTTAATTCTTAATTCTTAAACCAGTAGTACTTCAGAATTCAAATTCTGAAGATGTCACACTTGACTTGCAATATCAGCTGTGTCTCACTTTAGCAATGCTGCTGACTATTTTCAGCACTTCATGTTTTTATTTCAGGTTTCTATTATCTGCAATATCTTGCTTTTATTTTGGGAGCCATTAACAATATCAGTGAATCTATTGCCTTTGAGTGTGTTGCCTCCTTAAACAGCTCTAGTCATTCAGGTATAGTATTGTCAGGAGGAGATCTCCAGGATTCAGACCCAGCAATGGTGAAGTAACAACAATCTTGTACCGAGTCACGGTTATTTATGACTTGAAGGGAAACTTGCTGATAATCTTCACATGCTTCTGCTGTCCTTGCCCTTCGAAGTCGTAGAGGCTGCTATTGTGTATTGGTGGTGAAGGGAATGAATGTTGAAGGTAGTGAACAGTGTACCTTTCAAGTGGGAAGCCATGTCCTTGATGGTGTCAACCTTTTTGGGTGTTTCAGCTGCAGTCATCCAGGCTCTTAGCAATGGAGGATATTAATGTAAATAACACTGAATGTCATGAGGATGCGGTTACAAGTTTGAGACGGTCGCAGACTGGGATTTGCTTGGCATGAATGTTACTCGCCACTTATCAACTCATATCTTACTGTGTATAGACCTGGATTGCTTGAATATTTGAGGTAAAAATAGAAATTGCTGGAAAAGCCCAGCAGGCCTGGCAGCATCTGTGGAGAGAAATTAGAGTTAACATTTTGGATTGAGTGATTCTTCCTCAGCATCAGCAGTTATTTTGGTTTTTATTCGGTCTCTGAGGTGTCATGAGTGGTGCTGAATATTGCAATTCTCAGCAAATGTACCTATTTCATACCTTAGGGTGGAATTAACAACTGTACATAGTTAAGTCTAGGATACTACCCAGAAGAAGTTCTGCATTGATGTCTTGGAACTGAGAGATCTTCAGTATTCACAGCATCATTCTTTATGCCAGATCTGATTCCCACCAGTACAGGGTCTTTCCCTCAGTCCCATTGATTCCAGTTCTGCTTAGGCTTCTTGATGCCACACTGGATCACTTGTTGCCTTGATGTTGAGGATCGTTACCCTCACCTCACGATTGGAAATCTGCATTTTTGTCTGTATTTGAAGCAAAATTATAATATATGCAAGAGCTGAGTGGCAGAACCCAGACTGTCAGATGAGTAGACTTTTGCTGAGAGATGATGTTACAGCCCTCAAATTGTGTGCAGGAGGCTATATTTAGGTCATAACACAGAGCTAAATATGTAATATTTAGTGGATATTATGGTATTAATGCCAGTCACTTTTTTATATACAGCATGTTATATGATGAAATATGTTGGAAAATTCATTACCATTTTGCCTCATTAGTTTTTAGCCATTACTTATGCTTAAAACAGTTCAACAGGGATGAGTGCCTGCACTCAGACCCTGCCCAGTCTATCCCTCTGATAGAAACTCTGCCAAGACTGCTTGATAGAAATGATCTAGCTGCTGATTGCTCCTCTTTCCTTCCTTCTGTGCAAAGTGGTTGATGTCTCTTCAGCTAGTGAGTGTGGAAACCAACTGTACCAGAAGAATTATAGCAATTATGGGCGGCACGGTGGCTCAGTGGTTAGCAATCACAATAACACCTATCTGCATCCACTTATCCTTCCCCCACCCCCCTCAACTGCACACCCCCTGTCTATTTCTGGGCTCCCCTCCCCCTGTACAGTCCTGACGAAGGGTTCCTGCTCCTCGGATTCTGTCAGAGTGGCTGTGCTTTTACAGCTCCACATTTATTGACTTGAGCTTCCAGCATCTGCATTCCTTGCTGTTTTCAAACCACCAATGCATCCACTGTTCCTAGGCAGTTTCTCAGGTACTCTGGGTTGTAGATTATTGGGTCCAGGGGCTTTATCAGCCTTGAATTCCATTAATACCCCAACACAATTTCCTTACTAATATTGATTTCTGTCAGTTCCTCCCTCTCACTAAATCCTGCATAGCTCAACATTTGTGAGATGTTGTTTGTGTCTCTGTGCTAACAGAACCAAAATATACATTTAACTGATCTGCCATCTCTTTGCTCCCTATTATAATCTTCCCTATTTCTGACTGCAAGGAATCTACATTGTCTTTTTCTTCTCTTCATCTTTTCACTTTAAATACCTGTAGAAGCCTTTACATTTAGTCTTGTACTCTATTTTCCCTTCTGAATTGATCAATCCTCCATTGCTGAAATCTAAACTGTTTCCAGTCCTCAGGTCTGCTGCACTTTTTGGCCAATTTGTGCCCCCCCACCCTTGGATCTCATACAATCCTTAATTCTCCTTGTTAGCCTTGATCACGCCACCTTTCCTATTTTATTATTGTGCTAGACAGGAATGAATTGTTGCAGTTCCTCCATGTGTTCTTTAAATGTTTGCCATTGCTTATCTGTTTAACAAACATCCCCAATTTATCAAAGCCAGTGCCTATTATTCCTGACCATATCTAATCATTCCTCTTTATGTTGCTCTGGGTTTTGGCAATATGCAGATGACCTGGAGCCAAGGGGATGCTGACAAGTGAACTTGATTGGTTTGTGGGATGAGGCCAATTATCAACGACATAGGTTATTGTCTGCCAACAACAAGGTGCTCACGTGTCAGTTGGCCTCAATGTCTTGGGGTCTGAGCAAGACAGAGAGTCAGTATGAAGACTAGGATGGAAACCTGCAGACTGCAGCAGTCAAAAACTCTCAGTTCTCTGCAATATTTAGTTCAAACCTATGGTCCAAGGGAACCAACTTATCTTTGCTTCAGCAAATGCTGCAAGATGTAACTTTGGATTGGCTAAATCGGAGACTTTTCAGAAGTGATCCAGATGCTTTACCTGTGTCTATTTCAAATCAATGGAAGCATTCGGTAGAAGAAAGGTTGAGAAGAAACCAATGGATCAGGGAGAATCAACCCAACAGATCTTGGAAGGAAAGACTGTAAGGGAACTGATTTTCCAGTTATCACTCTTTCCTGTGATAACAAAGTGTGGAGCTGGATGAACGCAGCAGGCCAAGCAGCATCTTAGGAGCACAAAAGCTGACATTTCGGGCCTAGACCCTTCATCAGAAAAGGGGGAGGGGGAGAGAGTTCTGAAATAAATAGGGAGAGAGGAGGAGGCGGATCGAAGATGGATAGAGGAGAAGATAGGCAGCGAGGAGACAGACAAGTTAAAGACGTGGGGATGGAGCCAGTTGAGGTGAGTGTACGTGGGGAGGTAGGGAGGAGATAGGTCAGTCCGGGGAGGATGGACATGTCAAGGGGGCGGGATAAGGTTAGTAGGTAGGAAATCAGGGTGTGGCTTGAGGTGGGGGGAGGGGATAGGTGAGAGAAAGAACAGGTTAGGCAGGCGTGGACGAGCTGGGCTGGTTTTAGGATGCAGTAGCGGGAGGGGAGATTTTGAAGCTTGTGCAATCCACATTGATACCATTGGGCTGCAGGGTTCCCTGCCTTTTTGTAGGTTACATGGAACATTCCCTCTTCAGTACCTACACTGGCCCTACAACCCCCGCCCCTTCCACCGTTATATTGATGACTATGTCAATGCCACTTCGTGCTTCCTAGAGGAGCTCGAACAGTTCATCCACTTCTCCAACACCTTCCACCCCAACCTGAAGTTCGCGTGGACTATCTCCAACACCTCCCTCACCTTCCTGGACCCCTCTGTCTCCATCTCTGGCATCCACCTGGAAACCGATATCCATTTTAAGCCTACCAACTCCCACAACTACCTGGAATATTCCCCTCTCACCCACCTTTCTGTAAAATATCATCCTCTATTCACAATTCCTTCGCCTCCACCACATCTGCTCCCGAGACGAGGCATTCCTCTCCCGAACATCCCAGATGTCCTCTTTTTTCAAAAACCGCAACTTCCCCTCCACAGTGATCACAAATGCCCTCGACCATGTCTCCCGTATTCCTGCAAATCATCCCTCACACCCCCTATCTGCAATAATAATCAAAACTGAATCCCCCTCGTCCTCACGTACCACCCCACCAACCTCCAAATCCAATGCATCATCCTCCGACATTTCTGCCATCTACAATCTGACCTTGCCACCAAAGACATTTTTTCCCTCCCCACCCTTCTGTGCTTTCCAGACGGACCACTCTCTCCGTGACTCCCTTGTGTGCTCCACACTCCCCTCCAGCCCCACCACCCCCAGCACTTTTGCCCTGCAACTGAAGCAAGTGCTACACCTGCCCCATACCTCACCACAATCCCAGGCCCTAGAAAGACTTTTCACACCAAACAGATGTACACATCCACATCTGTCAATGTGATGTACTGTATCCGCTGTTCCCGTTGTGGCCTCCTCTACATCAGGGAAACCAAACGGAGGTTTGGAGACCACTTTGCGGAACACCTGCGCTCTGTTCGCAGCAAACAATTGCACCTCCCATTTGCGAACCATTTCAATTCCCCCCCTACCCCGACCCCTCGGACGACATGTCCATCCTGGGCCTCCTGCAATGCCACAATGACACCACGCGAAAGATGCAGGAACAGCATCTCATATTTCGCTTGCGAACCCTGCAGTCCAAGGGTATCAATGTGGACTTCACAAGCTCCAAAATCTTCCCTCCCCGACCACATGCCTAAACCAGCCCAACTAGTCCCTGCCTCCCGAACCATTCCTCTCTCCTCAAGTCCCACCCCCCCATCCCCTACCCACTAACCTCATCCTGCCTCCCTGACCTGTCTGTCCTCCCCGAACTGACCTATTCCCCCTGACTCCCCACCTCCATTCACCGTCACCGGCTCTAAGTCCACCTCTTTGACCTAAGTGTCTGCTCCCACCCTATCTTCTCCTTTATCCATCTTCTATCCGCCTCTTCCTGTCTCCCAATTTATTTCAGAATCCCCTTCCCCTCCCCCATTTCTGAAGAAGGGTCCTGACCCGAAACGTCAAGCTTTCCTGCTCCTGTGATGCTGCTTGGCTAGCTTCACACCGTGTTATCTCAGATTCTCCAGCATCGGCAGTTCCTACGATGTCTGTAACTATTTTCCCTTTGCCTGCAGAGGATAATCTGTTTTTCTTCGCCAGTTTCTCACTTGATCTGATTCAACATTGGTTTTTACCATAGTTCCAAAGATCTTTAATGCTAACATTACGAAAAGATCTGAGCAGTATTCTGTATTTCTTAGAATAAGGTACAAGCTAGTTATCGCTAAAGACACTCCTTTCATTTCTTGATATCCAGCAAATTTTCAGTCATTTGTCTCTGATTATCTCCAATAAACTTCCAATTTAATAAGGTTTTTGGGGGAGGGGCATGGAAAAAGAAACTAATTGGAACCAGAACATTTCATTTCCAGACTCTCTCTCTTCCCTAAATATTTGCCGCCATACCAATGAATAAGACAAAGCTAAAATTTCTGTACATTGCTATAATAGTCAAGATTTTCCAGTGTGTCACAAATTTGTAAGTGTGTAGCTCTGGTTGTGTAACTAAATGCTTTTTATATAGTAGCTCCAGTGATTCTGAAAACTGTTTTGATGTGGTGTGATCACAGGATTAATCTAATTAGTGTTCATTAAGGAAGTGAATCATACCAGGAAGTTTCACATCTATGAATTTAAGGAAATTATATTGTATTTTCACTTATTGTAGTGCGGTTTTCATGTGTATGACGTAAATTAGTACAGCTCAGAACAAATGGAAAGCTCCTTCACATCTGCTGACAGTTGTTTCTTTTTGCTCCCAATTCTATTGACCAGCCCAACCCCAGAACCCATGTTTTCAACCATTCTAATGGGGATCTGCATAATGTTATGTCTGAAGTGACGGTGGAATATTGTTTAACTAGAGCATGTATGATATGAGTGCGATAAAGTTGTTCATTGATGATATGGATTAGAGCCCATTAACATTAGTACTGAAGGATTATTTAGTGAACTTTTATTATTAATAATGGTGTTGTGAGAAGATAGGATTTATAAACCTTACATGCAAACGCAGTGTCTTATCTCACCGTTTGTTCGACATATGGAGGAGTTGGCATCCAGGTTTAACCTTATCTCCTTGTATGAGCAAATAAATTTAACAGGAATGAATAAATGAATCTTCAGATCTATACATTTTATTAATTCCAGTTAACGTTGGTAATACAGCTATGTACATTTTATGATAGAAATAACGTACATATGAGCTGCATGTTACAGACTTCTAGGTAATGATATTCACATTACATTTCTTTCCTGTTTAACAATTGTGTATAACTCCTGATGCCACAATGTGGAAATGTTGAGTCTTTAGAGGGATCTCCACCACTGAAAGCCTGGTCCAACTATCATCTGACATTTATTCAGTTAGTTCTCCAGTCAGAGCCACTAGAGTGGGGAGGAACTATAAGGCTGCTGTTTCTCTCTCTCGCTCTCTGTCTCACATGTAGAGTACCTTTGCGTTCCCTGATCTGTGTATGTGCGTATGCTTCTAGCCAGCAGTATATCTGAATCCATGAGGAAAGATATTATTGTAATCCTCTGCAAGCAACAATGAGAGAGGGGAAAAAATTAAATGACCATTCTTGCTGCCCAATTTGGATTGCACAAATCTGTCCAAGGCTGTCATCATTCAGGTGAAGGCTACTCTGAAGCTGGTGATTCATTCTGACCAGACCTGCACTGTACTGGGCAGAAAGATCTCTGCCAGCCTTGTGCTACTCAGCTCAGCTGTGTATGATGAGGGTAGATACCAGCTTCCTCAGCCTTGACCAGGAGGTGTCATCCAGCAGAATGTTGGATTCCGATATGATTGTGCTGTTCAAAATGAAATTTGGTGAGGGAATCCACAATTGAATGCGACTGCTATACACAAACATCAGTGTCACAGTTTAAATCAATGGATGACACTCAAAATGGTTTCCTGTCAAATCTAACATCTGACATGGCTGCTTTCTCTCCCTTTCTTGTACATGTGTTGTACGGTACCCTTTGCCATTGGAAGATTGTGGGTTGCACTTAAATTTAAATTTTAATTTTAATTGACTTGAGACTTACAATTATAACTCAGCGTGAAAAGCCAATCTAAAGTTTATTAGTCCAAATTAGTTACAAGACCCATTCCAGATACAAATATGTTTTCACAAAATTTACAGAATTTATTGAGTTTGCTATAACTGTTGAAGGAGATTAAATAAAAGTAGTGTCGTTACACTTATTCCACCTTGGGAGATCAGGGTGTGAACTGGTGTATTCAGCAGAGGTCTTCTGCTATGATATCTTGACATTTTAACTGTAATGGCATCTCACTTCATTTGCATTGTATCTACAACAGATGTAGAGCAATTTCAAATTACATTTTCCCCATATTTTCTATGGTGAAAACTTAAATTTCCTAAAGTTACTTTTATCCTGAAACAAGAGTCATGGAGTAGATATTCACTGCGGTATGATTTCTGACTTCAAATTTTGTTGTTTTCCAGACAAGAAATTGATGTAAGAAATAGAAGCAAAAATAAAAATGAAAAAATGTTGACTTTGGAGATTTTTGAATTTAGTTAGCAAAGTGAGCTTGGCATTTTTAAATAAAAATGTTGAATAAGCTTCTTAAAACATTATTTTAAGGTGTAATATGAAACTAATTGTTTAAGCTGCCTTCTTAAGTGCATTTCCATCAGACGACTTTCAGCAATTGGTGGTACACTCTCTTAACAATACTGCAACTAACGTGGACAGAAGGTAAAATGATTCCGTTGGCAAGCAGGGAAAGCAGCTGCATGGATTGCAATTCTTTTGATATGTTTTCACTTCAGTTTTTATTGTCCTTTCTCAGTTGGTCATTGTATTTTAATACTAAATTAATTTCACGCATTCATGCTGTTTTAGCAGACATTGAAAGTTGATTCAGGAATGTCCCATGAATCTCACCTTTCCTGAAACGAATAAAATTTTTAAATCAACCAAAGTTATAACCAAACATTCTTCACATATTAAAGCTAATTTATTCACTGCTCTAGATATTAGCCTTTTTTTTAGTGATATGATGTTGTCATATTCCCAAGTCTGAATATACGTTTTTGAAGACCGAAATGATCGAACATTTTAACATTTTAGTTTTAGAAAAATAAATCCATTCTTGGATTAACTTTTCACTCGTTGAATTTTTCAATGAAATTTGTCTCAACATGTACAGTGATGATAAAGTGTAACTTTTCTTAATTCTGTGTGCATGTGTTTAATGAGAAGTAGGTTTAAATGTTTAATGTTAGGTTATGAGTCAATGTCAATCAAGCCGTATTCCCCTTTCTGAAATCACAATCTCAATCTATAATTAAATACATAGTTCGCTCCAAGAGTATAAAAATTACATTTGGAAGAGCTTTGAAACTGCCTTAATAACTGTAATGTGATGAAGGTCTCGTGAAATTGGGGCTGGGAATGTAATCATACCACTGAGCTGCTGCAGTTGCTGTACTTGTGTTTATTAAAACTGTCATGAAAAAACAAACATCGCATAGAAAGTCATTATCTGTAAAAAACAAATAAAATTGATCTTTTTCAGCTTTTCTTGATGTTGTCAGATTGGGCCAGCTCACATTTTACTTCACAGTTCAGCAAATATCAAAGGGATAGGAAAATATGCTGAAAAAAAATCAATTAGATCTCAAAGCAGATGCAAAATAAATATTATATGTTCCAGTTCTCCAGCATTCCCAAAAGGAAAATAAAGCTAATTAGATTGTGTAGCCAAGATTAAAACTACCCTTTCCTCCATCTATCTATTTAAAACATTTTCTTGGTTTAATTATGTTACTTATTTTTAAACAAAAACTGCACTGATCTTTCAGTATTACGGTGGTTTTAAAATTATTGGATTAAACAATCTCTCCAAAATTGAAGCATTGATTATATCTAAAGACTATAGTCTAACAAAGTTCAAAACATTTTTGGTAGATGATCCCACCAAGAAATTGTAGTTGTCTCTGTTGATTTATCCCCAAAAAACTAAAATATTTCAGTGAATTGCTTTCGTTGTAGCCAAACATGTCAACTTTTTTTTTTCTTTATTCATTCACGGGATAAGGATGTCGCTGATGAGGCAGTATTTATTGCCCATCTCTAATTGCCCAGAGGGCAGTTAAGAGTCAACCGTATTGCTGTGGGTCTGGAGTCCCGTGTAGGCCTGACCAGCTAAGGATGGCAGTTTCCTTCCCTAAAGGACATTAGTGAACCAGATGGGTTTTTCTGCAAATCTACAATTGATTCATGGTCATCATTAGATTCTTAATGCCAGATATTTATTGAATTCAAATTCCACCATCTGCCATGGCAGGATTTGAACCTGGATGCCCTGAAAATTATCTGGGCTTCTAAATGAACAGCCCAGCGATATTACCACTAGGCCATAGCCTTCTCCTTAATGGAAGTTTATTTGGTAGATGTGAGTATTTTTAAATCATTTGCTCATGCATGTGACAATCTAGATTTTACAGAGATGGAGCTCATTCTTAATTTTAATGGAAATCAGGCATTTGACCAATAATGCACAATTACACCACATATATGCTTGAGCTGGGAATGGCAGATTTCATCAGAAGGAAGTCTCAGCACAGCAACGGAAACATGATACTGTTGATCCTGGAATCTGAAATCAGAACTGAAAATGGGAGAAATCTGGCTGCATTTGTGGGGAGAGTTTCTTGTAATCTGTTTTATTAGCTTCTCAAACTAACCTGAAAGAAAACAGCAGGGGCCACATGACCAAGGCTAGCAAAGGCATATGGAGTACAGACACACTTTTCCAAGTACACCCCTTTTCTATTTAAATCTGTCATTTGAATTTAGAATTTATTTACTGTACATGGTCAAAAAAGGAAGTAATAATTCATGAACAAAAACTGTTCATGCTTGTCAGTCACATTTCCATCAGTCTTTGCACACACATTTCACCCATAATCTGCGAAACATTTAAGTATTTTACAGGCCTGCATGTGAATAGTTTAGGCAGTTTGCCTGGCATCTGCTCATTTCTGAGGCAGTTTTCCTTCTCTGGGTAGTGTCATTTCTATGACAAGTACTTAATCAGTGCGAGATGCGTTTTTTTAGCAATAGAATAGAATAGCAATTTATTGTCACATGTATTTTTACAAAATAATAGTGAACAGCTTTATAAGTTGCCATACTGCAGTGCCTGTATTAATGAGGGGGAAAAAAGTAAAAATTAAAACAAAGTTCGTGTCAAATCACTTTCAGTTTGGGGAAATCCCTTTAAAACGATGAACATTGGAATACTGGAGAAGACCTCCGTACCAGGACAAGACTGTCAAAGTGAGACTGTCCCTCAGGGACAAAACAACTACATGACAGGCCAAGGCCACCACGTCAGGGATGAGACTGCCTGCCAGGCCGCTAGAATACTAGGAACAAGCCTTAATGCTGGGTTGAGATCACCACACTGTGTCACTGGAATGCCTGGAAACCGCTGCTGAAGAAGACCTATTCACTGGTTCGAGACCTCCATGCTGGTGTTTTCATAGAGTTACTATTTGAGTAAAACCTTAAGTAACAGCAGTGAGTGATCTGCAATAAAAGGTACATAAGATGATGTAGATCTTTCCCCCGAGAACTAACCACTCCGGAACCGTTCCCAACTCTATGCTCCAAACAATGTGGAAATCCATACTTGATGATCTAGTCCTGTTAACCCTTCTAGGTGTGATACAAACAGATGTTGTCCTAACATCAGTGGTTTGCTACGGTAGCTTTCCCTTTGTAAATAAGTGATGTAAAGACTTGGAAGGTGCACTCCATTGTCAGTGTCACTGCTGGGTTGATGGCTTTGAGAACTTGTTCAGCTCTTATTGCGAGTTGTTTGAGTGGAGTGAAAGCAGCAGCAGCTTCTGTGCCCTAATATGACTGCATAACATTAGCAGTGAACATGCATAGAGATTGAAACTGACAAGAAGTTAGGCAAGAACTTTGCTAGGATCTCAAATCCAACAAATCATTTACTGTTTTCACATCTTTTCATTGCCTCATTTCTGCTGCAGCTCTGAACTTGACTGGCTCTAGATGAATTTCTTTCAGGGGCCCATGTACATGGCTGAAAACACGATCAATTGCATAGTTCTTTTATTTCATTAATTTTTTTCTTATCATGCTATGTCTTCTTTTGCTCTATGATGACCACCGTTTCTACTCTCTCTTGCTTATCAAGAGCTGCCCGCTCCTCAAAGAATGATTTCTTGGCCTCCTTATGTTTACTTCATTTTACTAGGATCTTCTGGAATGGAGGGGCTGCTGGTTCCTCTACTTTGTCTTTCAGACTGGATTTGAGGGCAGCTAGAACTTTACATGGCCAGTGCTTATTTAGTATCACACCCTTATCTACTTCAAGATGATATTCAGCTGTAACACATCCATGACTTGTAATAATAGAATTTATTTTAGCTTTGAGGATCTTTTCATCAGTAAATGGTTTAATTGCCGTTGGAACACTAACGATTTTTTTAAGGTGATCTGTCAAGCTCAAAACTAACTTAAGCTGAAATGACTGACTTTACTCAATGTGTATTAACTTGAACTGCAGCTCTGTCCTTTTCATTGCTTTGGGCTGTCAGCTTGTTTTGTGCTGTTGAGATAGGATCATTTGATCATATAGATGATATCATAAAGATGATCATAGATCAGGTTTACCTTTTGAGGGTTTCATTTTTGTGTCATAATCTTTTCACACAACTTTGCAAAGCTCATAATGTCACATGTGGCTAGTGCCTATCAGTGCTCACATTTGCTTGGTGTTCTCCTGCAATCATGTTCGAACAGTTGCAAACAATTTATCACCTTTGGATCTGATGATACCAAGCATTTTTATGGTGCAGAGGGATTTGTCAGAATCCTCCGCTGACATCGATTCAGCAGCCATCTTTACAAATTTACTACTTTTTCTCTGAATAATTATGTACAAGACGATTTACCATTTTGCAGTTATAGCTCTGTCGCCCTCATGTTGGACATTTCCTTTTCTTTTATATGGCCTTCTCCACAATATTTACATATTGGTGTTGATCTATCTGCCAGCCCTTCTGTGAATATTCCTTGACTTCCAATTTCAAAGATTCCCTGAAGGCTTCTTTGAAGAAATGCAAGATAGATGCTAGTGTAAGGGAGACCATTGTTCAGGAGGACCCTGCTGTATGAAGAGACACAATTATTTGAGAACCCCTCAGCAAAAAGTACAAGAAAGAAGTGGAAAAAAGGATGTCTGCAATCTCGAGGCCACAACCAATCTCGCCTCTCAAAGACAGGTGTCAAATGCTTAGTCGGAAGCGGATGGTTGAATTACGTGGACGTGGCTCTGGGTTCAGACTCATGCAAGGACCAACAGAACTCATGACTAATGACACAGAAGTTCCATTAATCAAGCCCTTTAGCAAGCGATTACTGATGACGACAGCAATTTCCACTATGTTGTTCTTATTTGGCTTGGATTGTCTCTTCTCCCATTCATACTCTACATTTGATTGTTGACAACATTTTGTACGTATATTCCTGGGAATAAGATTCTCCTCTTTTGCAGCTGTGCTGTCACGGCAGGATGTCATGCCTAAGTCAAATTCTTCTTTTTGATTAGATGACCTGACAATTGTTTAAAATCATGGAATTCAGCTAGATGTTTCTGTGCAATCTCATACTGATCAGTATTCCCTTCTCCCCTGAACTAAGATGTTGAACATGTGCTGGTCATAAGTAATATTAATAGAAGATTTAAGGTTTTGAGTAAGTTTGTAACTTAGGTTGTGGATACTGTGGTTGGTTTGTTTGCCGAGCTGGCTCATTAGTCTGGAGATATTTCATTACCCTGCTAGGTAACATCATCAGTGTAGCCTTCAATGAAGCGCTGTTGTGTTTTCCCGCCTAGTATTTAAACTCTGGGGTTCGTTGGAGTTGATTACCTCATTCTCGTTGTTCTTTCCAGTGGTGTGTATGTAAGGTCTAAGTCTACATGCTTGTTGATAGCCTTCTTGGTGGAGAACCAGGCCTGTAGAAATTCCCTTGCTGGCCACTATTTGGCTTGTCCTAGGATTCTGACATTCTCCAAATCGAACTGCTGGTTCTCTATGTCTGTGTGTATGGAAACGAGTGAGTATGGTCATGTCATTTTTGTTACTACTTGGTGTACATGTATTCTCATTGTCAGTTTCCTTCCTGTCTGTCCGATGTAATGTTTATCGCAGTCAATAGAATCTTGTATATTACATAGTTTCTGCCCACTGTAGGTAAAGGGGTCTTTGGCTCTTGTTAGCAGTTGGCAAAGGGTTTGTCTGCTGTTGTGATGCCCAGTGGCCGTAGGAGTCTTGTGGTCAGTTCAAATACGTTCTTGATGTATGATAGCATGACAAGTGTGTCGGGTCACACTCTATCTTCTTGTTATTTGTGACACAAGCATCGTTGGACCTATCTGTTGTCTCAAAATACTTGGTGGCGGTGTTTTTCTTCATTTTAGTGTAGATCTGGGTTGCTGCAGTGTGTTTGGCTGGCTTGAACAGTGTTTTTATGCAACTTTGTTTGTGGGTGTTGGAGTGGTTACTGTTGAAATTTAGGACTTGATCTGTGTGTGTGACCTTTCTATATACTTTGGTCAGAAACTCTGTCGGCCTTGTGTTTTACCATCATGCCCAGGAACGGAAGTTGTTCTTTTCCTAGCTGGTGAATTTGATGCTGGTGAAAATGTTGTTTATAAGTTGGTGTATTTTTTCTAGTTTAGTCTATTTTATAATGACAAAAGTGTCATCCATGTATCTGATCCATAGTTTGGGTTGGATCTGCAATGGGGCTGTACTTTCGAGTCTCTGCATCACTGTTTCTGCTATTAGTCCAGAGATGGGTGACCCAATAGGTGTCCTGTTGATTTGTTCGTAAATCATCATTGGAGGCTGCAGTGAAGATATTACCCCAGCAGGGTAGTCTGTAGCTATCTTAATATTGCCATTGCAAATGTAATAAAGATCCAATTATGTCTCATTTTGCCTTTTATTTCCACAGCACTGGCGAGTGGAAAATTCACAACCATTCTGACTCATTCAGTAATTTAGATTTGCAGATTGTTGTTCTCATTCTTCCTTGTGGATAATTGTAGTAGGTAGAACTCCTGAGCTCTGAAAATGTATACAATTCAGCTGTATACTTCAGACATCATGTTTCAAATAATGTATCTTGTTGGCTTCTCAAACTGAAGTGAAAGCAAATTACATGTGTTTCATGACTATGGCAGGCTGGTGGGTAACATGTACAAATGCATTTCCTCAAACACAAAAAGAAACAAGTTAATATTTCAGATATGTGATCTTTCATCAGAATAAGTCTGTTGAGAAGTCATCAAATTTAAATTGTGAACTGTTTCTCTCTGCACAGATGCAACCAGATCTACTGAGCATTTCAGTATTTTTTTGTTTTCACTCAAAACTGCTTAGGAGCAAGGTTGGGTAAAAACAAATTGATATCTCTGCAAGGTAGTAAAATATTTGATTCGTCTACAACTTTAATGTGTTTCTAACTGTTAAATTTAATTTTTACTTTGTGATCCAAGAAGAACAGTTATAAAATTATGGCCCAAGTCATCTTGTCTCCTGATTGTCAGGGCATATAATCTGCGATGGGATCCCATGGAAGTCCTCTCTGTGTAAGGTGAAACTCATCTTCTTCCCTGGACCCTCTGGAAAGTTTCTGACTCAGAACTGGGTCAGTTTTCCATAGTTCCAGTGTACTTACCTGAGTTATTACCCAGGAAATTTACTCCTGTTAATTATGAAAACTCCAGTAAAACTTGGAAGTGACTGTGTGGGTCCAAACTGGAGTTTTACATTGATGGTATACAAGATCAGTTTGGACTCCAACCAGTATTTCCCCTTTTAATTGGCTTTTCATTGACTCACAATTCGTACATACCTCAAATTTATCCAGTAGCCCTCAACTACCCTCCCAACCTATCTTCCAATGCCTGCCTACCTTCCCAATTCTGTTTGACTAGTCCAAATCAACCTTACTCCTCGCCACTCAACTAACCTCCAGTCTGTCATGACTACTCCCCACAAGTGGTCAACCACTCAAACCAATTCGACTAACCCCCAAATAACTGACTACATGCTGGCTACTGTCTACTACCCAATCTGATTAGGCTCAGTCTGTCAACATTCCTGCCCTGACCACCTGCCTAGCCCGTCTGCCCCTCTATGTGCTCGGATGCAATGAAGCCTGTTGAGCCTTTCCAGTATTTTCTCTTTTTACTCTCAGAATATTACAGGGGCACTTGGGGCATATCTTTGGCAAGATTTGGGTTTTAAAAAAAACTAGATACTGCGCTACCCAGATGCCATCCTACCCACCTTAAACTCAAGTACCTCTTCCCTTTTACCTACTAATCTGGTTAACTCACCTACCCTATCTGCTTATCCATGCCACAGCCTCTAGGTTTTCCCACCACATAGCAATGAACTATAGATAATGTGACTAGTGCAGGCCGTTTTAAGTTTTAATGATTCAAGTTAAAGCAGACCAGCCATCAAGTTTATTGGTTTAACAGAATAAAGAGATGAAGTTATGAATAAGAAATTACATATACCTAGATTAAAACAAGGGCAGATAAGTCAAAAGAATTCCTGTGAGATGGAAGTCCTGCTAAATCTAGATGGTACGCTGTTGGGTTCCATTGGTTAAGCTCTTTGTTGCCTATGTGAAGAGTTTGATGATTTCAACAGTTGGATTGTTGGTGTTTTCTTAGAAATGTGGACTAGCAGGGCAGCAAACTTTGGGGCAGAGTGAATGTTTTTTGTTCACATTTTCTGTGGCTTGAACATTTTCAACAGCCGCATGACTTTCTTAGCGACAACAGTATGGAATTGAAAGTTGTATTATGACCTTTTTTTTTCTTTTAGGAGATATCTTGAGGCAGAGGTGCAAAGCAAGCTACCAAGGCCACAATACCAAACAGCTTGTGAGGCCTTGGGATTTTTTTTAAAAGTTAGATCAATAAAAGTAGCCTGAATGTTCAGTCAAGCTCCCACAGAACCAGGATTTTTTGTTTTACGTTTCATCAGTTATTGTTGGGGTCTTGAAATGGAAGCTATTTTTTCCCCTCTCGGTCACAGTCAATAGCTGAGGGTTCTGTTCCTGCTGGAAGTGAATGTGAGACAATCTGTTTTCTAAATTTGTTGTTTGCCAAGGGTGTGTTTATGGGATGTTATTCTATTGGAATCATTAATTAGTAATACTTACTGTGTCTGTTATTCTGTTAAGTTTTCCAGCAGAGTTATTCAAGTTCTTCTTTGTTGTATTTCAAATATAGTGTTTGAATAAACTGTGCATTGCTTTAAATCCAGTAGTTTGACCAATCAAAGTGTGTCTGGGTCTCAGCGCCTTACACTTAGCTTTTAAAGTAAGAACAAGTTAGGGTCTAAACTATCTTCTGAATATGTTGGGGGTCGTTTAGTCTGGTTCATAACACCTTCAACAGAAGAGTATATAGTTTCTGCACATTTTCTCCCATTATCTGTTATTCAGGTTTTGAAAGTGGTCCCAAAATCATTTTCTTAGGTTTCAAAACTCAAAATGGTGATATGTTAATCTTGAGAAATCAAAGATTCAGCAAAGCAGTCATTTTTGCTGAGTTCCATTGATATTCCTCTTTGCACTAGTTATTTGGCTCTGAAACTTGAATTCTCACATCACCATTGCCTTTTTGCAAACTCTTGATATTTCCAGACCATTTTCATGATTGGAGAAGTCTCTCAAAATCAGAGAGCTTGCAGCTGCATTGTTAAATAACTTCAAACTGCCATGTTCTTTTAAGCCTCTTTCTCCATTAGAGGCAGATTAGTTATGTTTTTCAAAAATATGTAATTTTACTGCAAGGATAGAAGGATGAGAGTGCCAAAAATATGTACAAGTATTGCTGGAACAATGTGGGACAAATAAGCTAGGGAGGAAGGGCAAGAGTATGAGGAATTTATTAGTTAGGGGAATGAACAGACATTTCAGTAGCTGTAGACATAACTGTAGGATTGCACCTTGCCTCCCAGGTGCTATTGTCAATAATGTTGTTGAACAGGTTTGTAAAGAGGGTGAACAGCCATACATTTTGTCTTAATTAATCTTCTTTTCTCTTTACATACCTAGACAAAAACAAGCAGTTTATAGAGAATCATTAGTTAGACAACTAACTTGAACTAGTTCTTGAAAATGAAGTAGAATTGATTCATCTAAGTTACAAGCAGTATTTACTCAGGGCCTGTAAAGTACATTTGGCAAAGTGTCGAGATCTTTTGAGTTTAGTAAGTATGGGAATTCAATGAAATGTGGCTAGGAGGTGCATCTTTGCTGTTCCTGGCCTGTTATGAGTATACTATTTCAGCTTTGGGGGCCAACTTATGCTTGATTTGAAAAGTGAAAGTGAAAAACAAAAATAACTTTGTGAGAATCCGATAACCTGATCAGCCAGTAAGTGTTGGTGTCAAGGGCTGTTATATTCATGTCAAAACAAAGAGATTGTAGACTTGGTTGCTAATTTTGCAGATGACACTATGATAGGCAGGCAAATATATTGTGACGATAACAACAATGATGCAGACCAGTGTTCTCTCTAATTTTCTTAACATCTGTGCAGACCCCTGAGGCCTGTGCTTGTCAGCATCTTCCAGAACCAGAAGTCAGTGTAGTAATTGGTATGTTGATGTCGTTTACTGTGCGTGGAACATTGGATGTTGATGCACACTAGCATAGAGACGTAATGTGATTGGATTAAAATGTGGCAAATGGAGTGTAATTTGAACATTTTGAAGTTGTCCACTTTGACAGGAAGAATGAAAATGCATTCTGAACACTATCCACACTCTCACAGCATATTTCTATGCAATTGCAGAAGGCATAACACCTGCCAATTTATTTCATCCCTCCTCACCATTTGAAGTCTCTTTGATATCCAAAACTGTTCTGCCTTTTCCCACCCAGATTGTTATATCATTATTTGGTTAAATGGAGCTTAATGCAGCATTAACTTTTTCAGAGCTATTAACACATGCACGAGTGACTTCGTAGTTGGCCAAGCCTTAAAGACATTAGTGGTGGACAACACCTGCACCATGTATTGAGAGAACTAACAGAAGAAAAGACCTTGATTGACCAATCTACCTGCCATAAATGTATCTGTCTATTACAGTACTGTTAGGAGTGACCATTGCACAGTCATTATGAGGTCAAAAGCTTGTCTACCTGAGGATACCTTATTTCATGTTGTATCGCACAATGGCTTTGGGCCCTATTAACATTCTCGTAATAGGACTGATGACTTGAGCTCCAGCATTAGCTGTGCCTGTAGCTAAGCTGGTCTAGTACTGTTACAATACTATCACTTACCTTGTAATGTGGACAATTGCCCAGGTATGTTGTGTTCATGAAAAGCTAGGCGTGTCCCACCTAGTCAACTTCTGTCCTACCAGTCTGCTGTTATTAATTTGGTGATGTAAGGCATCATCGACTACGCTATCAAGAGACAGCAGTGGCCTAATCACTGAGACTCTTAGTTTAAATTCCATCAGGGCTACTCAGCTCCTGTCCTCATTGCTGCCTTGGTTCAAACATGACCAAAAGAGCTGAATTTGAAGGGAGATGAAATGGGAATCACCTGCTATTAACATCAAGGCAGCATTTGACAAACATGGCATGAAGGAAATCTTGAGTCCGTGAAGGTCAGGGAGAATTTTTTTTCCTACATGGAGCTGTATCAGCACGAAAGAAGATGGTTAGGATCACCTCAGTCCCAGGTTATCACTGTAGGAGTTCCTCAGGATAATGTCCTTGGCCCTATTGTTTTCAGCTGTTTCAACAATGTACTTCATGCATCATGTGGGCAAAGTTGAATAACTGCATTGATTGCTGCACAACGTTCAAAACCATTCACGAGTCTTCATATCCTGAAGCAGTCAGCGTCCATATGCAACAGAAACCCAGACAATATTTTGGCTTACGCTGACAGACAGCAAGTAACATTTACACTACACAATTACTGCAAATTTAATTGCCGGCAATCTAATCATCTGTTTTTGACATTTGATATTCAGGGCATTGCAAGTTCCCATCCAAGCTGCACAACATCCTGATCGGAGCAATATCACCACTACTTCACTGCTGTGGGTCAAAATTCTGGAATTGTGGAATGGAATATAACTGGCCGATTATTCAATCGGGGTTACCTTTCCTGAAGCATATCTTTCCATTTGCTACTCCCACTTAGTTATTATACGTCCTTAAAACCTGCATTTTGTATTATATTTCCCTGAGCTTCCAAAGTACAAATTAGTGATTGTTGAAACCCCTCCCCCTCTTGTAAATTTCAATGAAGCATTGCATAAATTTAACTGCACTAAAGAAATGCATTTTACTGTTATTTTTATCTGACATTCTTGCTAGTTGCTCACTATTTCAATTTATACATGCACACTATATTCAAATTTCCTTCTACTATTATGGTTGCGATCAGATTTCCTAATGAAATTGAAATAATCAAAAATCATAAGCAGATTCTCTTTAAGTTGACTTTGAAAATGTATGAATTCAGGCTCTTCTAAAGATGGGTGTGGTGTTGTAGTTTATTACCTATTTTTGTATTGGACCTGTAGGACAGCAGCCACATGGGAAACAAATAATACTGCAAAGGATAAAAACTTGGAACTGTCATTCATGCATCATATTATCAAAATTGCCCTTTTATGATTGTGGAACTGGCATTTGAAATGTCAGTGGTGAGGAATTCACTTTTTAAGACAGCTATTATTAAAATTGCACACGTGAGATTGTGGATCTGGCATTTGAAACATCATTCGTGAGGAGTTCACTTTTCAAGAGGTAATCAACTTCTTTGAAATTATATTTTCCCTTTTACATGCAACAATTTGAAAATACTTTTTGTATTAATTTCTATGAATAGTTCTGTAACTGGGGACGAAACTGGCCTCGCCTTGTGAAATTTGGCAGCAGAAAGTTGTATCAGTTTTGTTTATGGCACCCTCATACTGGGGTCTGCAGAGACCTTCGTGGGAATGTGCAACACAGAACAGTCTCAGGTAACAGTAAACAAAGCAGTGGGAGCATGACATGTGCTCTGCTCCCTTAATACCTCTTTTTTTTTCTTGCTTCTCCTTCCTGTGTCATCTACTCCCCTGGCTATGCATTCATGTAGAGGTTTCTGACAGCATCTATCAAGAAAAGGTTCAGCATGGAATACTTATATGTACAGCTTTATGAATTGGGAGCAGAGGTCTGCCTCTTGGCAGTCAAGACTGTTGTGCCATTAAGTTAGTGTGGCTACACCCGATAACCTTTCACACCCATGCTTAGAAAATATCTACCTGAGCATTATAAATATTCAAGGACTGTGCTTTTAGCACAATTTAAGGAACAGAATTCCACGCACCCTCTGTGAGGAAAGGAATGCCTCCTTATCTCTATCTTAAACAGGCAACCCCTTAATTTTAGACAATAACCTCAAGTTCTAGACCCTGTCATATAAGAAAATGTTATTTCTACATGCACACTTTCCGGAACCTGCAAGATCTTAACACATGTCAATCAGGTTGCAGCTAGCACTTGTGAACTGGAATGGATACAAGCTTAGCCTGTCTGATGTTTAGTTATAAGACTAACTGCCCATTTCCAGTTTGTTCCAGTAAACTTTCTGCGAACTGTTGCATTTAGTTATATTTTTGTTCAAATACTGTGCATATACTCTAAATGCGGTCTTATCGATAGCCTGTATAACGGAAGCATAACCTGCTTACTTTTACATTTACCTTCCCTACACTAAATAATATGTTGTATCTGCATAACCTTGCTTTAATTCATGCACCAGTGCCCCCTCTGCTTCTCAGAGCACAGTGGCTCATTGGTTAGCACTGCTACATCACAGCACCAGAGACATGGGTTCGAATCCAACCGCGGGCAACTGTGTGGAGTTTGCACATTCTCCTCGTGATTTCATGAGTTTTCTCCGAGTGCTCCGGTTTCCTCCCACTATTAAAGATGTGTAGGCTAGGTGAATTAGCTGTGCTAAATTGCCCGTAATGTTCAAGGATGTGTAGATTAAGTAGGTTATAGGGAGTTGGGTCTGGGTGGGATGCTCCGAGGGTCAGTGTGGACTTGTTGGGCTGAAGGGCCTGTTTCCACACTGTAGGAATTCTATGAATTAAAAAAAGCTCCACAATCTATTACCATTTGGATAATGCTTTTTTTAGTCCCCCTCTCTTTTTCCTGTCAAAATGGGCAATTTCACACATTTCTACATTATATTCCATTTACTGGATATTTACTGACCAGCTTCAGTCATGTATCTTGTAGCTCCATTTGCCCTCTTCACAACTTACTCTTTTACCTACCTTTGTGTTGTCAGCAAATTTAACAACTATACTTTTTACTATTCATCCAGTTCATTGATATAAATTGTAAGAAGTTGAAGCCCCAGAATGATACCTGTGGCATATGACTCACTGCAACTTGCCAAGCAAAAAAAAAATCTGTGCCTTTATGTTCAATTCCTCTTTCAAAACTGGTTCCTAGGAATGGCAGGTTCTTCATATGTGGAGAGATTGGCTCATTTGGGCTTGTATTCTCTGGAGTCTACATGGGATATCATTGAAACATATAAAATTTCAGCAGAGCTGGAAAGATGTTTCTCCTGGCCAGGAGCAAAAAGAAAAGAATCAAGGTCTCACAATATATGATATGCCACTTCAGATTGAAATTTCTTCCCTCGGAGATGGTCAACCTGTAGAATTCTTTATCACAGAATGCTGTCGAAGCCAAGTCACAGAATATATTTATGAAAGAAATAGGCTATCAGACACTAAAGACATTAAGTGGCACGAAGAGTGAGCAGCAGTCTGACGTTGAAATAGAAGATCAGTCATGGCCATGTTGAATTGCGGAGCAAGCTCAATGGGCTCTATTTTCTTGTTTCTATGTTATTACAGCATATACCCCTTAAAAATGTCCAACAAATTGGCTATACTTGATTTCCCTTTCACAAAGACAGGATTTTGTCCAGTGACACTAAAGTAACACTTAGGTCATAGACCTGTGGTTGAAATGTACTTTTGATGAATATTGGCAAGATGCTTCATTGCATCTTTTCGATGGTATGTACTGCTGCCACGGGTGCTGGATCACAAAGGGAATGCTGACCCAGCGGGTTGCTTTGTCCTGTATGATGATGAGTTTATCGAATGTTGTTGGAACTTTATTTCTTGGATAAATTCTTTTCACATGATGGTACAGTATGAAGTCAGGCCACTTTATGCTCAACCCCAACTTACTTTTGTAGCTACAATATTTATGTGCCATCCCATTTAAGTTTCCTGTCAGTGATAGCCCACTTTCCAGAAAATAAGACAACAATCTTTTATGAACTGTTAATTTTTAATTGGAGAAGTGTCGACCTAGGATGATGGGTGATCAGTCAGTATAGGAGCAGTTGTTGAGGCTGTCCATGATATAATGGTTCTTGAGAGTGAGTTTCAAGGATATTTGAACAAAAGTCAGAATTATAATCTGTTGTGAGGTTTAATGAGATTTGATAATCCACTGTCTCACTATCTTCTGGAAGAAATTACCAAGAAATCTAGAAGATCTGTTTTGATCACATTTGCTGTTTGATGTATGCCATAGGTTGGGCAATCATTGTATTTTATCAATGCTTACCAAGTTAATTTTGTGTGTTAGAAATAGGTTGTTGTATTGTAGGTTTTATTACTGTTCTAATGTGTACGACAAAGTATTGTTATTTATTCAAGATGAAGGAATCTTATTGCTTATTCTCTCTAAGTCTTTTTGAACAAAATAGATTTAAAAAGCTGTGCTTGTAAGGATGAATGTCAACAAAAGAAGTTCACAGTGCTTCTGATGTATATGCCAGATTGCACAAATTAAATCCTATAATTATTTTACGTAAAAGCAACCCCCACCAAAGACAAACTTGAAAAAGCCATTTTCATCCATTTTGCCAAGAAGGACTGCCTGGCACATGGATGAAGGTTGTTGTATGAAGTGAATTAAATAGTGTGGAATTTGAAACCAAGATGATACTGAATTCTGTTAAAATCTCCCCTTGTTTAAAATGTTATCAGTGATGTGAGATCAGCTGACGCCAATGCGATAGTTATTCCTGGCAGTCTTACAGGTGTTGTTCTACCCTGAGAAGATTGTGTAAATAAAGATCGTAAGGACAGCATCTGAAAAACTTTGGTTGAATATTGAAAAGTGAGAAAGTACATAAAGGGCATAAATTTGCATACAGTAGCAACATTGGCAGGCTTATGTCATGTGAAATGAACTTTGTTCCAAGGCTGTCAAACCATTGTTTCTAAAATATTGAATATCAAATCACTTGACACTACTGGGGCAAGTTCTTGTGGAAGGATTATACTGAAATAACTACCAGTTATGAAGATGAGGGAAGATCCACATGACATTAAACAACAAGGCATTTAAGATGAATTGTTCAATGATTCAGACAGATCGGAGCGATTTCTAAGGATTTCATGCAAAGCATGGTACTTCATTCATTTTACAGTGTATTTACCTTATTTTAAATGAACTATGTAGATTTGATAAAAATGTAAATTTTAATAATTAATATATATTGTTTAGTAGTATTGGTTTTTACGTTATTCCATTGCAACAGCCTCTTCAGCTTCCACTTGCACCCAAATTGAGCATGCGTGTCATCCCCTCGCAAATATTTCTCATATAAATGTCAATCTCTGGACTTTTTTTGATAAGAATATGCATGATACCTGTTTTTAAACATTATTTCACTGCTTCTCCAACTTCTTACCTTGAGTCCATTTTGAGTTTTGAAACTTTCTGCACATCATTAGTGAGGTACATGAGAGTTTGCAGGGAGGCCCAACAAGAAAAGAGATGGTGGGAGTGAATCGTATGGAAACCTGTGGATGTGCATTTGAGACCTGAAAGAACTGGAGGGATATTTGCTGTAAGACCTGAAGCACAGCTGTTGCAACTCAGCTGGAGACCCTGGAGGCCATTGCTGCCTCAGATTTTGTAAGCACAAAATTTGAACTCATGATCCTCTTGGGACTCCGATCCCCACTTTGGTAAGGGAGATGTAAAGTTTGTGATTTGATGTTTAAACTTAATTTTAAATAATTGTATTATGGTATTAGAAGTTCAAAGTTGTTATTTGAGCAATTTGCACAAATGCAACTCATAAATAATAAGATTGCAATTTGGACAGTATTCAGAAATATCCTGGAGTCAAAAAAGGGATTTGCAGCAATTCTTGCAAACATTTAATGGTTCATTTGTGGGATGAATGTTGCCTGTGGGATTCTGTAACTTAAATTGTTGAATTAACCTATTGATTATTACTGTTTTTACCTCTTAATAATTCTGCTTTCTGTTGAGTGAACCATGAACTGCAGAACGTGCAATATATCTCTTCCTGGCTGTTTTAACTACTGTTCTAAAATACAAATCAATGTTCCATTGAAATTTTCAAAATTAATTGAAAAAATTCCTAAAATACTTTATCAATAAGCGCCCCATTGAATCAGACTCTCAAATATTTCAGTAATTTGATTATCAAAAGTTTCCCTTTTTACAACATGGAAATTCAAGCTTTTAAATGGATACATGCAATAACCATGGTTTTCATTAGTGAATACATATTTAAATTAAAAAAGGTATAAATGTCTGTTTCTATGCTCCAGTAAATTATGACAGCTTGATCAAGGTCTAAAGTCTTCTGGGGGAGGGGAGTGATGTTCAGGGGAGACTAAAACATTTCTGAGAGGATTAAACATTTAATTTTACAACAAAATTAAAGATATTCAGAATGATAATTCCCTAAAGTCCACACATGACGTTCATTTTTATTCCAGTAAATTCATATTGGAATGCACCAAGAAACATGCAATACAATGGGTGAAGGAGTATCTAGGTGAAATATGCAGAATAGATATGAGCTGACACTCTCTTTTAATTACACCTGAATATATGTAAGCAGCAGCCTTCCCTCATCCCACCAACAATGCCACTTAAAGTGTTCATCATTTACTTTGGGGAAACCCAACTCTCGGATTTACCACAAATGAAAGAGGCTCAATTTCCTTTAAGATGTAACTGGTTTGTGACCAAATACAGTGAAACACGCAGGCCAATGCCCAGTCTTCAAGAATTGTCATGGTGCCTTCTTTCTATCAGAGACCACTGTCACAAGTGCAAAGGAGCCACAAAGGCAAATGGATGATGGTTGTCATCTATGCTGACAATATTGCTGATATCACTACTAGGTAATCCATGCATATAGAGCAGATGCATATCAGTAAAGATTTGTGCCACATTCAATGCTAATAAAGCAGAGCATTGGCAGCCGAACAAGGCTTCCGCTGTGCGGGCTGCCTGGAGGTACCCTGGTGCACTTGACAGGAAGAAAGTAAATATCCGTTGTCCGCAGCCGTCTGCTGCACAATGCCACGAAGCCTTGCCTACACCTATGAGTAGTTGAGTTGAAACAGGATTGACCATAAAAGGAGGCAACCCAGAGAGCCTTTACTAGCCTGGATAGGAGGGATGATTGCTCATCTGACTGCAGTGACAAGAACTACACTTCTAATTATCCATTTAGAAGCAGTCCCACATCTCTCTCTCTTTTGGTTACTGACATAATTACAGCATCTGTTTGACCGTAATGCATAAGTAAAAGCCAACAAAAAAAAATACAAATCAAAGTGAGCCACATTTCAGACAAAAGGAAGATGATCACCCTTGGTGTCTGTGTTTTTGCCTGTTCTTGTGGTGCTGTTGTTCCCAGTAGCTGCACCATGCTTTGTGGGAGGCTTTGACTGGTGGTGACTGTAATTCACTTTCAAAGTCCTGAAGAAGAGTGATGCCAGACTCAAAACATTAACTTGGTTTTTTGCTCCACAGATACTGGCACACCTCCTGAGATTCTCCAGCATTCTTTGCTCTTTTACTTTCAGAATGGCTTCAAGCAAATCTGGGCCTAAAAGGCACAATTTTGGCATAGATGACACCAATCTGGACTGGTTGCCGACAAGGGTACTGGCAGAGTGACAGTGCTGAGATTGCAATAAGATCATGCTTTGCGGTGCCACTGACACTCTTCCTGGGAAGAAATTCATAAATCAGAGCACTCTTGTTGGATTATTTTATTGTGGCACCCTTTAAAAGCCCTTTGAAAACTAGTAATCATAGTTTTGATGGCATTGTTTTTCTACACTATTGAAGAGGTAATTTGGGTCCTCTGCAGCAGAGCTCATGCGAGATATTCCAGGGACCTGGAATCTTCACCACCTTTCTGCCAACATTATTTGCAGGCCACTTGTGCCTATGTCTCACCAAGTGTACAAATGATATCTGGTGCTAACTGTGGCTCATTCGGTGCAATGTGGTTTCAAGTGTGTGATAAAATCCATTTGCTTTCCTCTGTTTGTGTCTGTTCTGAAAGTTTGGAGCCTGTATACATTGTATCATTTTGAATACTTTGAAATATCTGTTCCTTCCTGGTGACATGGGCAGTATTCTTTTGGAGAATCATGCAATCAGTTAACTCTCAGCAAACAGCAGTTCAAGGATCAGACAATAAAGTGTACTGTTTAGACAGTGGTTGCAAGAACGTGTCAGGGGCAGGAGAAAATTGTCTGTGTAGTTAAAGTGCTATTGCTTGCTCTGCACAATTAGAGCTCACAGAAGCTGTGGAAACGATGTCAGTCTAGCGACATGACAGTGGGTAGAGGAAACAGACAAACAGTATTTGCTTGATTCAGCTTTGAATGGTTGATGCTCAGAGATTCAGGGGCAATAGCCTTGCTGTTTGGTAAAGAACGTTCCCAAGAGCGGTTCGGCAGTGCCACTATTAGCTTGACGAGTCCCAAAGGACATAGCTGCTCGACTGCATTTGTGGCTCATGGGGAGGGAGCCAACAAGAGGTAAAAACATACTCAATCTCATCCTGACCAGTTTTCTTGCCACAGATGTATTTGCCCGTTATAGTGTTGTAACAGTGACTACCACACTATCCTTTTACATACGAAATAGTGTCTTAATGTTGAGAATATCCTCCGTCAAGTTGTGTTGCGCTATCTCAGTGTTAAATGCGATAAACTTTGAACAGACGTCGCAACTCAAGGTCAGGCCTACATGAGGCCATCGGCAGCAGCTGAACTTTACTACAACAAAATCTGTTAGCTCATAGCATGGCACATCTCACACTTCACCTTTACCATCAAGCCAGGAGAGTAACTCTGCTTGAATGAAGAGTGCAGGAGCGCATGTCAGGAACAACACCCTGCAGACCTTAAAATGATGTCAACCTGGTAAAGCTACTAAACATGGCTACATGCATGCTAAACAGCAGAAACAGTAAGTGATAGCCAAAGCTAAGCAACTTCACACCCAACAGATCACATCTACGCTCTGACATCCTGTCTCTTCCTTGAATTATGGTGGACAGACAACTTACTGGAGGCTGTGGCTGCACAAATATCCCCATTCTCAACAGTTGGGGAGCCCAGCACATTTGTCCAAATGACAAGGCTGAAGAATTTGCAACCACCTTCAGCCTGATGCACTGAGTGGATGATCCAACTCAACCTACTCGGGAGATACACAGATGCCAGTCTTCAGCTAATTCAATTTATTCAATGGTTACAGCAAAGGCTATGAGTTCTGACAATATTCTGGCGATAAGCCTGAAGGTGTGCTGCAGATCCTGCTGTGCCCTTTGCTAAGCTATTCCAGTACAACTAAGCACTGACATCTATCCGACAATATTGAAAATTGTCCATCTTTTTCCTGGGTACGTACAAAGCAATGTAAGTCCAACCCAGTCAATTACTGCTCCATCAGTTCAGTCTCGGTCAGTAAAGTGGTGGGAAGTGAAATGAATATCGTTACTGGGAGTGGTCAGTGATCACTGTACCAGGGTATCGTTGTAACATTTCCTCATGGTAATGTTCTAGGCTCAACCATTTTTAGTTGATTCATCATCTTGCCATTGTAAGGTTGGAAACGGGGATGTTTGCTGATGATTGCACAATGTTCAGTCCTGTTTCCAACATCTCAGGTACCATTTATTATCCTACCAATTACTATTGACCAGAAACTGAACTGGACTAGCCAGTTTAAATACTGTGACAATAAGAAACAGGTCAGAGATTTAGAATCCTTCAGCAAGTAACTCACCTCATGATTCCCCAAAGCCTGCCCACTATTTACAAGCCACAAACCAGGAGTCTGCTGCAGTGCTGTCGGTTCGCCTGGATGAGTGCAGCACCAATAAACCAAGAAGCTTGACACCATCCAGGACTAAGTAGCCCACTTGATAGGCAATACATTTACAAACATTCCCTGTCTCCAGAGTGACACATTGTTGTAACCGTGTGGACCATCTACAAAATACACTGCAGAAGTTTAACTCGGCTACTTAGCATCTTTCAAACCAACAATCCCTCTCATTAGGAAGGACAAGGGCAACAAATAAATGTTAACACCACCTGCAAGTTCCCCTCCAAGCTACTCACTATCTTGACATGGAAATGTATTACTGTTCCTTCAGTGTCACTGGGTCAAAATCCTGATACTCCCTCCCAAATATTATATCCTGAATATGGGTCTATCTGCATCAAATGGACTGAAGCAGCTCAAGAAGGCAGCTCAGCACCACCACCTTGATGGCATCTCTTGATGGGCAAGAAATACTGTGAGCGCCAGCAATGCTGACATCCCACAAGCTTGAAATTAGATGCTTGAGTAATGTCAAGAATGCTGGAGATTGCATCTTGTAGAGAAATAACAGAAGTATCAGAACGTGAGATAACAAGGTGTAGAGCTGGATGAACATAGCAGGCCAAGTAGTGTCAGAGGAATAGGAAAGCTGACGTTTCAGGCCTACACCCTTCTTCAGAATGTGAGCAGTTTGTGAGGGGATTGATGTTCAAAAGTGAAGAATTGGAATTTCTTGTGAAAGAGGCAAGGTTTTAATGATATTTGGTGTCACTGACATCTTTGTGGATGACTGGGAAATCCTTGTGATCTTTCTTTTTTTAATATGCCCTGTGCAATGTTTGACCACAGTTTGACTGTTAACCTACATTAACCTCACTGTTAATCCTGGTTGTTGCAGCACGAGTTGCATATATAGCAGATGTAGTTAATCCTGTGACATTATTTTCTTAGTATGTACCTGAGACCTGCAACCTCTTGTACTTGAAACAAAAACGTTACTCGCCCCAGTCAGATCATCACATAATTTGGAATTCTACCTGCAATTAAAAGAAGGGTGACTTCAGGCATTCAGCTCAAACACAAAATCTGCCACTCCAATGCAACACTGAGGAGGTATTTCTCTGCCAATGGTTCTGTCTTCCTATGAGATTTAACTGAAACTCTGCTGTTTTCTCAGGTGACTAAAAAAAAATCATTAAACTACTTTGAAGAGCAGAGCTATCTTTGATGTCCTCACTGATCATTATCCTTTAATTAGTATCACAGAAATAAATGATCTTGTCATGATTACATTTCTGTTTGTTGGAGATTGCTGTCACATTACATGGCCAATGGAGTGCTTTTGAAGTGTAATGTGCTATGTAATTGCAACATTTTTTTCATTCATCCATCCCACATGCAGTGTCTGTATCTGAGCTGATGGCAGGGACTGAGACATTAAGTGATGGCATTTCTCAATCACTGCTGTTTCGTTTTACTGTCACTTCCTGGTCAGATTGCAATTTTTAGATATTTAAAAAGGAGACACACAAATAGGGTGATTCTCTAGAGAAATAAGATATGCATGCTTTTGCAAGGTTTGCATTTTTGAAGTTAGATTGCGGGATGCAGGGAAGTGAGATGTGAGAAGAATTAAGTATGAGGATATTGGCATCTATTGTTGTTTTAGTTCCTGTGCTAGTAATAACTAATGTTGTCAAGCATCATCTCCTCCAAAAGGGAGACCAAAAACTGTACAGAATGCTCTAGCTGAGGTTTCATTAAACCACTTATAACTGCAGTTATTTCTCACTTCTTCTGTACTCAGATCCTCTTGCTCTGAAGCCCAAAATACCATTTGTCTTTCTCATCCCTTGACGTACCTGCCTGTCTACTTAGATTGACTGGTGTACAAGGACTCCCTGATTCCTTTGTATTTCCACATTTCCCAATATGTCACCGTTCACATAATATGTTCCTTCCTGCTTTCCTCACTGGAATATATAATTTTATGTTTAGCCATGTTGATCGGTATCCATTAGCTGCCCATTCACTCAATTGTCTAAATCACCTTGAAGCCTCCTTGCATCCTCATAATTCTTAATCCCAATTAATCTTGTGCAATCAGCAAACTTGGAACTGTTGCATTTGATTGCCTCATCCAGGTCATTTTATATATAGGTCAGGACTGATTGGGGCAGATGCACTGATCCTTGCCATATTCATTATTTACTGCCCACCTTTGAAAATGCCCCATTTACTCCTACTCACTGTTTCCTGTCAACAAATACTGAACACATGCCAATATTTTACTCCTGTACCACATGCCTTAACTTTGCCCACTAAATTGTAACAAGGAGCCATATCAAAAACTGTCTGAAAATCCAAATATACCTCATCCACTGGTTCTCATTTATCTATTCTACTATTTGTACCTTCAAAAAACTTCAGTAGATTTGTTAAACGTGATTTACCTTTCATTACCCCATGCTGGTTTTGTCCAGTCTCATTAATGTATTCCAAATATACTCTATTACCGTGTATTTTTAATAATGGACCCTTGCATTTTCTCCAATATTGATGTGAGGCTAACTGGTCTGTAAACCTGTTTTTTCTTTCTTTTTCCCCTCCCTTTTTAAATAGTGAGGTTACATTTTCCACCTTCCAATCTGTAGGAGCTGCTCCAAAGTCTTCAAAATTTTGGAATGGCAAATAGATATGCTTATTCTCTCCCATTTGGTACATGCTATCTCCAGTTGTGCCACTTCAATTTATAAGAGCTAGGAATGTGTCAGTTAGTGTGGTGCAAACTCTACCAATGATGTGGTTGCCATAGCTGAGTAGCTGGCGGTAAGTGCAAACTTTCAGATATGAAAAGGAGGCCTTCTTTATTGAGAGGCAGGATAAGGGCTCTAATGGCTGGGTTAGCATTTGTTGTCAATCCCGAATGGCTCTTGAGAAGGTGTTGATGAGCTGCTTTCTTGAACTGCTGCAATCCTTAAGATTTAGGTACGTGCCCAGTGCTGTTAGGAAAGGAGTTCCAGGATCTTGACTCAGTGACAGTGAAGAACTGGTGATATTATTAAGTATGTACAAGGTGGTGTGTGGCTCGAAGAATAACTTCTAGGAGGTGGTGTTCTGATGCATCCACTGCTGAAACTGCACTCCTCCAAGTAAATTGAGTGTGATCAATTAAGCTCCTGACTTATACCCTGCAGATGGTGAACTGGCTCTGTGGATTCAGGAGATGAATTTTTACACCACAGAATTCCTACTTCCAGACTTACTTTTGTATTATTTACATGGCCGGTTTGATTCAGTTTCCTGTTGATAACTTACAGGATGTTAACAGTGTAGCTTAATGATGGTAATGCTATTGAATGTCAAGGGGTAATCCGAAACTTCTGAGGGCATGTTGGAATGAATCCTAAGTGGTAGAGATTTTTGACAGGCGAATGAGGGCAATTTAGCCATAAGAGTGACAAATCCCAATTCGGTCAACATTTCACCATCGCAAAAAAAGATTCTGTCTTAATTTTCTTGCTGCACCCTATCTGACTGATTTGACTAGTTAGTTTGTTCAATGTGAAAATGCTTTCTTGCCAGATATACCTGGATAACAGAGTACCACTATGATTGATAAGCAACAAAAAAAAACTATCAATCTGGTTCTTTGCAGGGATCCCAAACTGTCCCTGCAAAGAGACAGATTTACAGATTTTTTTTTTGTTTTTAAGTCATAGTGGTACTCTTATCTGGCATATCTGGCAAGAAAACATCTTTACACTGAACAAGCTAACTCGTCAAATCAGTCTGATAGGGTGCAGCAAGAAAATTGCGAGAACTAAGGGAACCATGCTCATGACCCCAGAACCTACCCTGAGGTTCTGAATGTAATGATTGTAACGAGGGCAGCTCAGTGGACCTCATGGAATATGAGTTCCCTGATTGGGGCTGTTAATCTGATCCAAAGGGAACCTGGCTGACAGCTAAGCACAAGACTGTTGGGCATCCTATTCACTCTGAGAGCTGGCTCTGAGGGAGCTGGATCAGTGTCAAGGACTTCCCATGTGTAAATAAAGGGTGACTTGGTGATGGGATACTGGTTTCTGTGGAGTTATTTCACTGGATTACTATCTCACTGGTGCAACAGGTTACACAACCATTGTGTCATTTTTGGAAGAGTGGAGTTGCAGTGGGCTTGACAGTGTCAAGCAGTACCCATCTGCCTATTGTATGTTTATTAAGACATCCAGCATTGATGAGCGGTCCTCTTCACTTATCAGTAAGTACTAATCAGGCATGTTAAACTGTTGTTATGATCTTTTCATGGAGGAATATGGACCATACGATATCATGTTTGTTACAATTGTAAATTCTCATTTGGAGCCGCAGGTTGAAGGGCATCTCTCAACTAATTTTTCTCAAGGCAACCATAGGGTGCAAGATTCTAAGACAGGTTCTTGCGGCCTGCTGAGTCCAGATAGAACTGCACACATGTTCATACATGATTCAATCAAGAGTGCTAACCACCTTTTTAACAATGTAATTTATTTTGCTGCCTATAATTTAGTTGGATATTGTAACAGTCTGGGTTGAAACTCCTCAGGAAGTAGTCCCCCATCGAAGGGAATAGAAGTTAGGTTTGTTGAGCATTTTAGACAGACACTTAAATGAGACAATTTAAATTTTAAACAAAAGTAAACTTTAATATTTCAGGAAAATGTAATTTTGGTTGTTGTACCAAGTATAAATCCGCAAGCTACATAATATCTTCAAAAGAAAAGATGACATCATTATTTCTGCTAGAGAATCCAAACTTCAATTTCCATGTAATACAAGACTATCCATCAAAGTAATATTCCCTTGATTCCCAAATGTGAGAGACCCATTAGGCTCAGAATGAGTCTGCAATGGAGGTGACTGATAACTTTTTGCCTTTTCCCTGAATACATGTAATCATTTTGCTTATATTGAGCTATTCGTAACCATATTTTGTTGTATAATTCAAAGTTGGTGTGAAAGATCAATAATATTTGCAATAATTTGGTCAATGCTAGATCTTTATTCCATATCAGATGAGGCGGCCTTCCCATTGTATTTAGGTTTTCAAGAATTTTGATAAAGATTTATTCTTGTTATACTACTTCTAGATAAGTCATACTGGTCAATCATTTTGGCCACGCACGTTGTTCAGTAAGATAAGATTTGGAATGTAGTATTTCTTTGTAGTTTTATTTAGCTGAACTAGGTTTGCATCTTAGTGCTCGTTGTCATCACAAACATCTCAGGGCAGTGGCTTTTCGGTGTGTGTAATCTTTAGCACCAGTTCCACATTGTTGCTCAGGAGACTGACCACGTAATGCCAAGTTACTTCCTTAGAATAATCCTGTAGGTTTTATTAAAAGTAACCCAAAAATCAGTTTTTCATATCTGCCAAATATATTTTAGCTCTTATTCCTTTACCGTTCTCTTTGTCTCTTGTGCGTTGTCTTTCTTTCATATGGTCTTTCATACCCTTTCTCTTGCTTTCTGTAATGTTGAAAACTGCGTGTTGGAACAAAGTTCAAAAATATCTATTCTAAATTTTATATACAAATGATGTTGTATGTTCTGGGAGAATCTAATGCCAACTGAACCATAATTTTGTATGGTCTTGAGGTAAATTCCATGAAGTAATTGAAGGTTAAAACAGAACTGGAAGTTAACAAAGAAGATGATTTAAGTAACAAATGTTGAAACAGTGTTAGTCATATGTGGAATTAATTAGCTTTACTTTACTTTAGTGCTGGTTCTGATGCGGGTGCTAATTTGCCAAATTTAGGACCAAAAAAAATTGATTTGCACTCCTTCCATACATACTGTCATTAAAATTTATTTTTAGGGATTGTAAAATATCAAATCATTTACACAGGTAGTTATCAATATCATGTTTTGATCATTCAGTTGGATTTGTTAAAAGACAAAAAATTTAGTTTGAATTGGCCAAACTTAGCAAAGTATAGTAGTTGGACTATGCCACCATACTAGCTTTTCTTCTTAGCACATATGTTTTGTTGATGCATTTTTAAATCTCTAGTTTTCACTAGGTGGTAAAATAATTGTACTAGTAGCAATATTTCTGACATTTCAGGAACATTTGTTCGTTAAGGGCCTGTGACATGTCTAAAGGCAGATGAGCAATTGTTGGTATTTTAGCATTTGGCAAGAAATAATATTCTAGACTATTCTATTTTGCCATTTACTTTATGTAAGTGACAGTCACTATACATAAATTTGCTCTGTCTATTTAAAAGAATTTGATTCTCCAGATTCTAAATGTAATATCAGTACTGACAGAAAGCAGATGTGTAAAATGAAAACTGGGGCCTCTCGTTACACTGTTCAATATGGTGAAACTGAGTCTTTTTTGCAAAGACACTGCAAATTTACTTCAGGTCAATTTTATCAGTGCAGAGTCAATCTAACAGTGATTGTTTTGTCAGCAGACAGACTGAAAAATGAGAATGAAAATTACAAAGATTACTGTTATAAACTACTTTAATAGGTAAACAACATGAACATTGTTGTAAAAAGAGGCATTTGCCACAGGAACTCATCAGGAAATTGAGTAGTTGATCATGCTTCTTTTCCTAACCAGATCATTGTTCACAGTGTTCAGGATGCAAACTTGTAACTAGGCCAAAAGCCAGTATTTTTGGATCTGGAAAGTGCTCTTTCAACCTCAGATTATCCTGCAAAAGTAAAATATATCAAAAATTTTCAACAGTGGATGAAGGAAGCTGTTTCACACTGATTGTTTGTGGTGTCTAGGTGAGTAGCATATTTCCTTAAAACAAAGAACTGCAGAAGCTCAAAATCTGAAACACAAGCGGAAATTAATGTAGAAACCCAAGGTCAGACAGCACCTGTGGAGAAAACACACACTTAACATTATGCTTCCAGATGCTGCCAGAACTGCTGAGCTTCTCCAGAAACTTTATTTTGTTGTGTTTTCCTCTCGCATGATGCTGTTGTCAGTCCAAAAAGAATCCTACCACTCAATTGAGCAATGTCGTGAATGTATTTCAGTGCTTTCGTGATGCCATATGTTTGGATTGTATGTCTTATGATTTGCTGATCAAATCAAATAACATAGTCTTTAGGTCATTCATAATAGTCAGGTTGCATACTGTAAGTGGCCAGTCTATGTCTTTAAAGTCCGAACCAAAATGCCTACTGTTAAATCTGATTTCACAATTGGAGAGTATTTGCTGAACAATTTTGTGTGCATTAATAGCTACATCAACAAATAGTTCAAGATAATCAGCAAAGCTCATAATGTGGTTCATTTCTACTTGCTAAAAACGACATAGATTGATATGTGAACAGAATATTGTCAAGTCTTGCACCTTTTATGAAATACCAGGAGCTTGGGAACATCAAAAGTTAAATGCTACAGAACTGTACCAGAGTAAGAATTTTATGCCTTCAGGGGAGGAGTTGAAAGAAGGGGAAAGCTTGCATTTAAATTGCATCTTGCATGCACTCAAAGCAATAAGCTATTAAGGAGATACTTTGAATCAGGACAAAAGTTAGATCAAATAGACAGAGGTTTTAAGGAGCATCTTAGGAAAAGAAGAAACTAGATGGGCATAGAGGATCAGGGAGAGAATTCTGGAGCTTCACTGCTTCACCATGACAAGTAAGTCAGTGGAAAAAGAAATTGGAAACATTACCTTCCAATACGTTCACTCACAGGATGATCAACAAAGAGACTAGAATGGGATAACTGGGATTCCTGTTGATAATGAAACCACACTTGAGTGTCTCCCTTTAGAGAATGCTAAGACAGGGATAGTAGAAGGCCTGGGATGGTGTAAGAAGCCATGACTGTCAAAGAGTACTTGAAATGTAAGGTGGAGAATTGAGAGGGCAGTGCATCTGGCACTTGAGATGTGAAAGGAGACATGACAAGTTGAGAAGATTAGATGAAAGATCTTGACGGACTGGCTCCAGAACAGCAGTCAAAATGTGTATGTGAATGACCCTGTAGCTGCAACTGAAACCCTCTTCTGCCCTCCCATTCTTCACTCTCAGTAAACATCAATGTATTCAAAACTTTGCTCCTGCATTATTTTCCTACTCTTACCCAACTATAATTCTTTTATCCACAGATTTACATTGGTACTTAAGCTTCATTATCTGCATAGCAGATTCTAAAATATCCATTTTTCATACAACAATGATCTTCGTATTATTGCTTTGTTCAATGTAACAATTTCTTTATTACTGCAATAGCACAAATGTAGGTACAAAATTGTTCATGTAAATAAACTGAAGTAATAAGAGATGATAGAGAGGACCAACCTTCTTCGCCTGGTCTTCTATATGTAGCAATTAAGGCAGACTCAAACTCAGCATGTGAACTTGTCTTCAGGTCTCATTAAATGAAATTGTTGTACTTGAGGTATAGTATTAGCTGGAGCCATGTAAAGTGTTTTATTGGTCTTAAAGACACCAACACCATTAAGAGGCCAAGCTGAAATAAAAGTTTGTCAGAGAGCAATAAATTTTGTACTTCCTTTGCACACAACCGAATAGCTGGCAGTGGATAGGAACAGGGGAAAAAAATGCATGAGGGACAAATATGCTGAAAAAGAGGTCTGGTTTAAGTATTAAGGAATTTCTTTTAATTCCATGTGACTTAGATTAGATGTATGAATGGAGAAAAGGGGAAATTTTATATTTGATTAGAGCAAAATAATTGCTGATGGTTGGGCGATTGAAGGAAATTACTTCAAGGGGGCTTGTGATTATCTCGCTTGAATTAACTGATAAACTAGAAGCTAGAAGTTTCTCAGTCTTGAATGCTGCTTTTCTCATTAATTATAAAAGATCATGTTCTCAATGGGTGAATATTTGTAATTGTTTGCTCCAGAAGGCTGTAAAGCCTCAGTTGTTGGATCTGTTCCAACAACTGTTACAATTGGTAGATTTCTACATATGAAAAATATCACATGACATGAGGATAGAGCCGGAAAATGCTGTTGAAGCAGAAAATCCACCAGGTTCTAAATTAATGGTGGAGCAGGCTCAGAGGATTGAATGGCCTCATCCTGCTCCTCCAGTTCTTTACTCTTTCTCCAATGGAAATCGTTTCTCCCTTTAAGCTCTCTGCAGACCTCTCATTCTTTTAAATACTTTTATTAAATCTTCTCTCACCCTTCTCTAAATAGAATAGCCCCATCTTACCCAAACTGTTAATGTCCTTGACTCCTTTAACCCTGGAGCCAATCTTTTGTAAATATATTCTGTGTATTCTCCAAAAAAAAAAGTTTCTGAAGTGTGGTGCCCAGAACTCAATTGAGTATTCAAGATAGAGCTGAACCAAGCTGAACCAATGGTTTATATGGATTCATCATAAAATCCTTGCTTTTACATTCTAATCCTATGTTCAAATATCCCAGGATCTCACAGGCCTTAATGACACTCATTCTCAAGCTGTTTTGCCACCTTCAACATTTTGTGCACTAACACCACCAGATCATTCTGCACTTGCATACCATTTCAAATTCTCTACTCTACGTTTCATGTCAGAAAAAGAATGATGTGCAAAAAGGATATTTATTTGCATGAACTGTGACCTCTTGAGGTGTACTGTTGTATAGACACCAAAAAAAAATGGAGGAAATGTAAATTTGCATTTCGGAGGCAAAATGAAGCAATTCATTTATGCTCATTTTCCTCTTGTGTTGCACCCAAAAGTAGCCTTTTGGAAAACCAAGGAAAATCAGGCCCATTAAGTTGCACAAAATGCAAAACTGTCCGATATTCTATGAAATAGAAGTAGTAATTCCAGATTGAAAGGTGTTAAATTGGACATATTCCGTGTTGCACAATTACTCGGGTAATTATGCAACAGCTCAGCAGAACCATTTGTGAAGAGAAAGAAATGGGTGGTTGAAATAATTCAGTTGAATTGGAATTACTTAGCCTTATTGTCCTGCTTTGTTCTTTTTAATGCCATAGTTTCTTAGCTGCTGCATTGTTCACACAGCAATTACTAATTGTCCAATCTAATCATGCTAGCATTAATTAGCAACAGCAGGTGGGTTAATAACCACACGTTCAGTGGCATTCAGTGCAACTGTCACATCAGGAAAAAAAAGCTTCTGTCATCAAGATCCAAGAATACTGATGTCAGTACAGCAGAAACAAAGATACAAATGCTAAATAAGGGTTGATTCTATAAAGTAGATTATAATCTTCGTCACTTTGGGGAAATATTCCCAAACTGGGATCTCTATTCAGATGACCACACTCATTTAGCGTTAGGAAGTAGGACTGCGTGGATACTTAAATGTGTCTGAAGAACTAATCAGATATTCCGTGAAGGAAAGCAACCAGCCCAAAATCTTGCTCCAGGTAACCTTTTTCATAAGTTATGACCATGTAATAACTACTAAATTCTGAAAGGGCCTGGAAATCTAGCCTCAATAATTTACTAGGTGTCACTAAGGTGTGTGTAGAGATTTTTGAGCTTGGAAACAGAAGGTTATATGAGACAATATATTTTGTAAATTAGACAAAACTTCAGTCAAGAAATGAAGAAAATTCATGTGTTTTTCAGTCGTCAATTGCAACATTTATCGTTCTCAAAGAATAAATTAGAGCAAAAACAAAGTCCTGTAGATGCTGGGGATCTGAAATAAAAACTGAATGTCCTGAAGAAACTCAGCAGGTCTGGCAGCATCTGTGGCAAAAGAAACAGAGTCCAGTATGACTTTTCTTTGTAATCTAGTGTAGAAAGTATATTGTTGCTGCTAATATGGAATCCAAGTCTGATTAGCATTCCAGAGAGATATTTAACATAGTCATCAATTTTGAAAGTTACATTTACTTTAATAAGTGAATAGAAAATTTTAGAATGTAGAGAAATACTTAGAGTCATGGAAGCATATCCTTTGGTCCAACTCAACCATGGCGACCAGGTATCCTAAACAAATATAGTCCAATTTTCCAGCATTTAACCCATATCTCTCTAAACTCTTTGTATTCATGTACCCATCCAGATGTCTTTTTAATGTAATTTTACCTGCCTCTGGCAGCTCGTTCCATACATACATCACCTTCTGCATGAAAAAAATTCCTTTTAAGAGAAGAACTATCGTCGCTTCACCACCTTACCTTGAAAGATAATGGGGTTAAACAATGAATTTGAAAAGCCAATGCATGTGATTCCAACATTTACACTTTAAAAATAACTGAACAAGCAAATGACCTGTAACCATATGTCCTAGTCAACATCCTCCACACTAACATGATGCTGAGAGATACTGATGGTCATAATTTCCTTATTACAAAGTTCTTTGTCAAAATTAGGACTCGGTTTGCCAGATTCATTTGGGAAATGATTCAGGTTAATCCTCAGAAAATGGAATTTTCAATGTTAGCTTATAGTGATTTTTTTTATCATTGCCTAATGAGAGTTTCAAAATCAAGTCTTTCAGAAGACTGGAATGTGTTAGAAATGCAAACAGTATGACATGGAGATGTTGTTGTCCTTGAGTAGTAGATTTTCCCCCTTTGGGAAGCAGCCAAATCCCACTCTTTTTTTTAAAATCTAATCCATTAGAGACTTTTAAAAAATCCATTTTAACCCCTTATTATAGCTGGATTCTTTCACACCTTCGAGGGCAGCATGGTGGCGCACTGATTAGCTCTGCAGCCTCACAGCGCCAGGGACCCAGGTTCGATTCCAGCTTCGGGTAACTGGCTGTGCGGAGTTTGCACATTCTCCCCGTGTCTGCATGGGTTTCCTCCGGGTGCTCTGGTTTCCTCCCACAGTCCAAAGATGTGCAGGCTAGGTGGATCGGCCATGCTAAATTGCCCGTAGTGTTCAGGGGTGCGTGGGTTATAGGGGGATGGGTCTGGGTGGGATGCTGTAAGGGGCGGTGGGGACTTGTTGGGCCAAAGGACCTGTTTCCACACTGTAGGGAATCTAATCTAATCTAATCACCTTGAAATATACTCTGCTTTTCATGGATTTCGTAATGGTTAATGAAGAGTGTGGAGCGAATGAGGAAGTCCTGGAGTGAGCGGTCTCTTCGAAAGGCAGACGGTAGGGCAGGAAATATCTCTGTTGGATTGCAGGTAGCAGAGTGGCGGAGGATGATACACTAGATGTGGAGGTTGATGGCGTGGTATGAGAGTAGTGGGGCACTCTGTCCTGACTGTTGTTGGGGCAAAGGGATTTGAGGGCAAAAGTGAGGGTAGTGCACGAGATGTGTTTAAGGCTATTTTGGATCATATAAGGTGGCGGGGCATGTTGTAGTCCTTGAAGTAAGAGGACATCTGGGATGCCCAGGAGTGGAACCCTTCATATTGGGAGCAGATGCGGCAGAGGTGGAAGAATTGGGAGTAGGGGGTCACTCTCTTCCAGAAGGATTGGTGAGAGTAGGTGTAGCCACTGTTGCTGTGGGAGTTGGTGGGTTTGAAGTAGATGTTGGTGCTGAAACAGTTACTGGAGTTGGAGACTGAGAGATCCAGGAAGGGAAGGGAGGTATTGGAGATGGTCCAGGTGAATTTGAGGTTGGGATGAAAAGTGTTAGTAAAGTTGATGAACTGTTCAAGCTGTGCTCCTCCAGCTCCACACCGTATTGTCTCTGACTCTAGCATCTGCAATTCTTGCAATCTCAAAATGTTGCTGTATTTGCTATTGACTTCTGGTTGACCAGAAGATTCCTACACTTAATTTCTGCCATCAGACATGTTGGAGGAATTTACAGACTGATATTCAACCTATTTCACCACATAATCAACAAATCTTCCATGGCCAACAATTCCTGGCGTGGAGCTTGGACCCAAAGCTTCAGCGCCAGATCTAGAACACTACCTATGCACATCGAAACCTCCCACACAAGGAAAGTGAAACTGCAAAAGTTGTGTTATAATATGAAGTAATTTCTGTGACATGTATGTATGTCTTCAGACAGCTTGTTCACATCTTCAGTAATGTCTGCAAATCAGAAATCTGTGCAATTCTGGAAATCATTCATCCAAGGCCAGCTTTGATATTTGAAGGTGTGCAGGAACATTACATTCAGAAATACAATTGACTAATAAGTGTCGGAGGATGAATGCGCCTAGTCCTCACATGCCACCCCACCAACCTCCCGGATACAGCGCATCACCCTCCAACACTTCCGCCATCTACAATCCGACCCCACCACCACAGGCATTTTTCCACCCCCACCCCTGCCTGCCTTCTGGAGAGACCACTCTCTCCGTGACTCCATTGTTCGCTCCACACTCCTCTCCAACCCCACTGCACCCGGCACTTGCCCCTGCAACTGCAGGAAGTGCTACACCTGCCCCCACACCACCTCCCTCACCCCCATCCCAGGCCCAAGGATGACTTTACACATCAAGCAGATGTTCACCTGCACATCCGCCAATGTGGTACATTGCATTCACTGTACACGGTGTGGCTCCCTCTGCATTGGGGAAACCAAGTGGAGGCTTGGGGACCGTTTTGCAAAACACCTACGCTCGGTTCGCAATAAACAACTGCACCTCCCAGTTGCAAAGCATTTCAACTCCCCCTCCCATTGCTTAGATGACATGTCCATCCTGGGTCTCCTCCAGTGCCATAATAATGCCACCCGTAGGTTGCAGGAACAGGAACTCATATTCTGCTTGGGAACCCTACAGCCCAATGGCATCAATGTGGATTTCACCAGCTTCAAAATCTCCTCTCCCCCACTGCATCCCAAAACCAGCCCAGCTCATCTCCACCTGCCTAACCTGTTCTTCCTCTCACCTATCCTGTCCTCCCACCTCAAACCTCACCTCCATTTCCTACCTACTAACCTCATCCCGCCCCCTAGACCTGTCCGTCCTCCTTGGACTGACCTATCTCCTCCCTACCTCCCCACCTACACTCTCCTCTCCACCGATATTCTCCTCTCTCCATCTTCGGTCCACCTCCCTCCTCTCCCTATTTATTTCAGAATCCTGTCCCCATCCCCCTTTTCTGATGAAGGGTCTAGACCAGAAATGTCAGCTTTTGTGCTGCTAAGATGCTTCTTGGTCTGCTGTGTTCATCCAGCTCCACACCTTGTTATCTCGGATTCTCCAGCATCTGCAGTTCCCATAATCTCTGATCACAATGTTACTCAACATGCACATTTTGGTTCATAAGAAATGAGACCAGCTTAAGAAAATAATGATCTGCGTTGAGTATAGTGCAAAGCATTCAGAAAAAAGAAGGATGTAATATGGCAAGATAATAAAATGTGAGGCTGGATGAACACAGCAGGCCAAGCAGCATCTCAGGAGCAAAAATTGTGCTCCTGAGATGCTGCTTGGCCTGCTGTGTTCATCCAGCCTCACATTTTATTATCTTGGAATTCTCCAGCATCTGCAGTTCCCATTATCTCATGTAATATGGCAATTTAGTTTTTATGAAATTGACGTATTATATAAGAGAACTCAGTTCTATCTCTCTACAGTTTGTGTTTGCATTGAAAGCTTGTTTGTTGATCATGCCTTTTGCATCATTAACAGAAAGATTGGATGATAGGTTTATTAACACTATCTACAAGTTATTGCGTTCTGTTGTTCTACAGTTTCAGAAGCTAGTGAGATAATTGTGCTCATAAATTTGTTTTGTGTTTGGTGCATAAACAGAATGCAGAGTTTGAAGTTTGAATTTGTTTGTGTGAATAGGAAAATTTAGCATTATTCTGTTTCCTAGATTTCTTTTCAGTGGCGGACTTGCTTTTTGCTTTGGCATTCACCCAGCAATTGCTAATTGTCCAATCTCATTCATGCTAGCATTAATTAGTAACATCTGGAGAGATAATGGCAACAGAACATTCAGTTGCAATGATGAGGATTTATCTCTCTTTTCCCTGCTTTTATTTATAATCTCTGTCCTGCATTAGAAATGATTTGAGACGTATATTGGTTTTGGACACTTTTAAATTTCAAAGAAAATTATTCTCAGTGGATAACTTTACTGGCAAAAAGGATAATTTAGAATGCAAACTATCAGTAATTTGACAACCAATAAGACTTCTCCTTCTATTAGTTGAGGCATAATATGGTGCACATGTTCAATGTGTGGCAGTCTGTATTTCCGTGGATCACAGGATTTCTAGGATCTTCTGACGGTTCCTTGAACCCAGCCTCTTGTCACTCACTGTACTTTAAGGGTCTTGCTTTGTCTGCTTATTTCTGATTTACATGCCAAACTTACTTGCAATGTAAAGATTCTTCAGCTAATTTCCTAGTCTAGTTTAATTGATATAGCTACAACTACTTGCTGACTGCTTCACCTTCTTCTCTTTCTCTTTATATACAGCTACTGCTACAAACATATGCAATAGGACAAGAGGTAGGCCATTAAGGTCCTTGAGCCTGCTTCACCATGCTGTTGTGTTTTAAAATGAACATTCCTATCTACCCCAAATAACTTTTAATTCCCTTGACTAATATGAACCTATCTAACTCGACCCTTGAAAGTATTGAATCACCATGCCACGACAGTTTGTTTTTAAGATAGACGCAAAATACTTGATTACACCAAGAAGATTAAAGATTTTCTGAAATATCCAAGAATGTGGAGTTGACAGTAAAAGGCTTGACTATGTACAGTCCCACCAGTTCATTACTGATTGTGAGACCACAAAGGTCCTTTTACCTCCCAATACACAGCAGCCACTGGAATGTTCCCCATATCTGCAACAGTGAAGCTGAAAACAAAATATTTGCTCATTTTATCCACCATTTCTTTATTATCTATTATTCTCCAGATGACTGATATTTACTTGTTCTCCATTTTAACTACCCGTTGAAATATTTGGTTTCCATTTTTACATTCCTTTTATACTCCTTTCTCTTTGTCCTGATTAAACTTTAAATCATTCTCTTTCATTCTCTTTCTTTCTGTTCTTACCAATCATCTGACCTGCCACTCATCTTCACACTGTTATGTGCTTTTTCTGTACGTTTAATGTTTTCCCTAATTTCTTTTGTTTATCATGGATGGTGTGTCCTCTTTTTAGAACATCTTCTTTATATTAGGAATATAGTTATTCTGAGTATTCAGAAATATCCCTTGAAATATCAGCCCAACATTTCTCTTGGTAGACTCAGACATTTACAGCCCAGAAGAGGCCCTTCAGCCCATTGTAATCTGACTGTACATGTCCCATTTTCCGGCACTATGTCCATCGCTCTGGAGTGTGTGTGGCAAAGCAAGTAAATGCTAAATGCTTCTGAAATGTTTGGGAAGTTTCTGACCTAACCATTTCTTCGGGGAGTGAGTTCCAAAAAATTTTTCCTCAACTCTCCCTTGGCCTTCAACCTTTTAGCTTAAATCTATGTCTCCTCATTTTTAATCCCTGTACTAATGGCAAACAACCTCAGCCTACCTCGTAGTTCCTCAGAATTCAGACCCTTATGCCCAGGTAGATTCTCATAAATCTCTTCTTCCTCCGGTCAAGTGTGCACATCTTTTTGTGTGTTCCATTAGCCCAGTATGCCCGTTCACCTAATTTGTGCAAGGGTCCATGTTTTTGCAAACTGCATAATTAGGGAAGTAGCAATGGCTTTACCTTGAACGGTGGGAGCTAGGGATCACATGTAGAAAGATGTGGTATATCAAAATAAGAGAAAAAACAGGAATATGGGAAATTGGGTTTTAAGAATGACAGGAAGTGTTTGAAAGGAAATCTGTAAGAATGCAACAACAGTCACGCTTGTTACAAACTTAAAGATTGTGTATCTGAGTATATGAAGTATATGAAACATACGAAGTAAACTATATGATAGCCCACACTAAATCAAACAATTATGATCTGATCATTATTTGGAAGATGTGGCTACCAGGATTGTGACCTGAATGTTGAGGAACATAAGGCATTCAGGAAGACTAGAAATCTAGGTTTGGTGGATGAGTTACACTATGATTTTGTTTTGGAAGACTGACAGTCATTTGATTCCAGAAAACAGTCACACTCCTCTGAATTGAGCTTCTGGACAAGGATCGGAGGATGGGACAACAAGTGCAGCAGGGATGGGGATCTTAAAAAGTAACAATGAAGAAGTCTGAGTTCTAACACTTGGCTAACAAGTTTTTGCAGCCTGCATGAATGATAGCAGGACTTGCATTAAGGATTTGCAAGTAAATTATGTTAATAATAAGGATGAGATCAGTACACTAATGAAAAATGATCTTCAGTTGGCAAATGAACACCCAGAATCAGTTAGATGGAGGTAAGAAATAGCAAGGGAAAGAAGTTACTAGGAATAGTTCATAGGTTCTCTAATAGGGGCTAAATTGGTGGATAGCATTAAAATTAAGAAATAATGAGAGTTTGTAAAAAAGCTGTTGAAATATTCCTGGAGGATTTTAGTCTTTACCGATAATTAACAAAAATAACTTGCAAATCTAGTGCTGAGAAATAGTTGATTGAATGTACTCTAGACAGTTCCTTGAATATAAATTTTCTGGAACTAACCAGGGAAAAAGCGACTTTGATTTGGTGATGTGCGATGAATGTGGGTAAATCATCTTGTAGTAATTGTATGGAAATGGGGGAGGGGAAGGGGATTCTGAAATAAATAGGGAGACACCATGGGCCAGGATTCAAGTTGCTGAGCTCAACCTGCATGTGTCCCATAGACCAGTGAGGTAGGCTCCCAGGCTGTTTCTTGCCATTGGCCTATGGGGCAAATGGGTGAGAAGCTCGGACATGCTCACATTCTGTGGGCTAGGAGGTTGCTACTGGGCATAGTCACAGGCCAGGGGAGGAGGGAACTGGCAAGCTCTAATGTCACTGGTGATCCACAGAATTTCCTTCCCCGAAGAACTTCAGTCAGCCAGATTTTCTTTTCATGAAAATCACAAAAGTTTTGCAGTTTCCATTCGGCTAGCCTTTAATTTCAGATTTATAATCAAATTCAAATTTCACTATTTGTCATGGTGGGACTCAAACCCAGGACTACTGAGTATTAGCCTGAGTCTTTGGATTACTGGGCACACAGGTGAGTGTGGGTGGTTGCTGATGAGCTCTGAAGTGACTGACATACGACGGGCTAGGGAGGAAGCTCTTTTTTATGTTTTTATGTCCTAAAGATAGTGGCTGCCTCTAGGGACTGCTCCCACAGGTGGCCTGTGGCCTGGTGAGTACTAGGGTTCCCTACTGCAGATATTGGACAATAGAACTACATTGTGAAAAGCTACAAGTTGGAAATGGAAAGGTCACACAAATCCGGTCAGATTGTGCACACAGTCCATAAGACCAGAAAACATAGGAGCAGAAATTAGACCATTCAGCCCATTGAGTCTGCTCCGCCATGCAACCATGGCTGATAAATTTCTCAGTCCCATTCCCTTGCTTTCTCCCTGTAACCCTTGATCCCCTTGACAATCAAGAACCTATCTATCTCCAGCGTAAATATACTCAATAACTTGGCCTCCACAGCGTTCTGTGGCAGTGGGTTCCATAGATTGACCACTCTCTGACTGAAGAAGTTTCTCCTAATCTCCATTCTAAAAAGACTTCCTTTTACTCTAAGGCTGTGCCCTCAGGTCCTAGCCTGTCCCAGCAATGAAAGCATCTTTCTAACATCCACTCTGTTCAGGCTGTTCGGTATTCTATAAGTTTCAAATATACCACACCACTCCCCCGCTCCCCACCCCCTACCCATCATCCTTCTAAACTCGATCAAGTACAGACCTAGAGCCCTCAAACGTGCCTCATAGGTTAAGCTTTTACCTCCTGGGACCATTCCCTTGAACCTCCTCTAAACCTGTTGCAGGGCCATTAATTCCTTCCGGAGATATGGGACCCAGAACTGCACATACTACTCCAAATGTGGCCTAACCAGAGCTTCAGAGCTACATCCCTGCTTTTATATTCAGGTCCTGTCAGAATAAATGCCACAGTTGCATTTGCCTTCCGAACTACTGTCTCAACCTGCACATTTATCTTAAGAGAATACGGGACTGGAACCCCAAGTCTCTTTGCACTTCAGACTTCTGAATTTTCTCCCCATTTAGAAAATAGTCCATGCTTCTATTCTTCTGACCAAAGTGCACAACCTCACATTTTCCCATATTGTACTCCATCTGCCTCTTGTTTGCCCACTTTCCTAATCTGTCCAAATCCTTATGCAGCTTCCACGCCGCCTCAAGACTGCCTGTCCCCCCTCCTATCTTTATATCGTATGCAAACTTAGCCAGTATGCCCACAGTTCCTTCATCTAGATCATTAATGGAAAAGTTGTGGTCCCAACACTGGCCCTTGTGGAACACCACTTGTCATCAGCTGCCATCCTGAGAAAAGCCCATTTAAACCCACTGTCTGCTTTCTGCCAGACAGCAAATCTTCCAGCCATGCTAACACCTTGCCTCTAACACCATGGACCCTTATCTTACTCAGCAGCCTCCTGTGCGGCACCTTGTCAAAGGCCTTGTGGAAGTCCAGATAGATAACATCCTTTGGCTCTCCTTGGTCTAACTGGCTCATTATTTCCTTCTAGAATCCTAACAGATTTGTCAGGCATGACCTCCCCTTGATGAAGTCATGCCGACTTTGCCCTATTTTACCATGCACTTCCAAGTATTCAGAAATCTCATCCTACATAATGGACTCTGAAATCTTACCCATGACCGAGGTTAGGCTAATCGGCCTGTAATTTTCTCTTTTTGAACAGGGGGTGTCACATTGGAATTTCCAGTTCTGTGGGACTCTCCCTGGCTCTAGCAATGGCTGAAAGATCATCAATAATGACTCCGCTGTCTCCTTAAGCACTCTGGGATGTGGTCCATTTGGCCCTAGTGATTTATCCACCTTCAGTCCATTCAGTTTTTCTAACACCTTCTCCTTTGCAATGGCCACCATACTCAGCTCTGCCCCGACACATTTAATTTTTTTGGGATATTACTTGTGTCTTCCGCTGTGAAGACTGACGCAAAGTAATTATTCCTCAGTTCCTCAGCCATTTCCTTGTTCCCCAATATTATCTCTCCAGCAGCCCAGTGTCCACTTTTGCCTCTCTTTCACCCTTTATACATCTAAAGAAGCTTATACAGTCTTCCTTTATGTTACTGGCTAGCTTACCCTCATATTTCATCTTCTGCCCCCTTATTTCGTCTTTTACTGCCCTCTGTTGGCCTTTGTAGGTTTCCAAATCCTCTGGTTTCCCATTGCCCTAACCTCATTGCATGCTTTCTCTTTTGCTTTTATGCTGTCGCTGATTGCTGTAGTCAGCCATGGTTGCCTCATCATTCCTGTACCATGCTTCCTTTTCCTCAGGATGAATTCTTGCTGTGTCTTCTGAATTACTCCTAGAAACTCCTGCCATTGCTGTTCCACTGTCTTTCCTGCTGGGCTCCTCTCCCAGTCAAATCTGCCGAGCAACTCCCTCATGCCTTTTGCCTTTATTCAGCAGTAATACTATTACCTCTGATTCTATCTTCTGCCTCTCAAATTGCAGAGGAAATTCAGTCATATTATGATAGGGATTGTAAGGGTTCCTTCACCTTAAGCTCCTATTATCAAGTCTGCCTCATTGAACAACACTAAATCCAATATTGCCTGTTCCCTTTTGGGTTCCATCACAAGCTACTCCAAAAAGCCGTCTCAGACATTCCACAAATTCCTTTTCTTGCAATCCATTTCCAATCTGATTTTTCCAGTCCACCTGCATGTTGAAATCCCCCACGTTCACCGTAACTTTAGCTTTCTCGCACACCTTTTCTATCACTTGGTGTATCTTGCACCCCAGCTCTTGACTACTGTTTGGAGGTCTGTGCATAATTCCAACTATGATATTTTTTTACCTCTGCGGATCCTCAACTCTACCCACACAGATTCGACACCATCTGACTCTACTTTGTTTCTTGTTATTTGATTTAATTTTATTTCTTACTAATAAAGCAACCCCAACCGCTTTGCCCACCTGCTTATCTTTTCAATAAGATGTATATCCTTGGATATTCAGCTCCCTTCTTCTCATTGTCACTCGTTTATCCAGTGTGCTTGAAGTTTGATTCCTAACCCTTTCCAAACACTGTCCTATTTGTGACTTTAATGACTTTCCTGAGTTCTCCTTTCCTGTCATTTTTAAAGTATTTTTCCATGCAGTTGAATCCATCCCTGCACATGCTAACCTGTTGCTCTGTTCGCCATTGGAAGGGGCTTCACCCTTCCCTTCCACCCCTCTTTCTAGTTTAAAGTCCTGTTGACTAGCCTATTTAGCCTTTTTGCTAGAATACTGGTCCCAGCTTGGTTTAGGTGGATATTGTCCCAGTGGTACAGATTCCTCCTGTTCCAATACTGTCCTGAGTGTACAGGAAGAGGTCGATTATGTAGCCCAGCGGGATGCTAGTGTTGAAAATTGTTATGGAGGGAGTGGTTTTGCGTATTCTTTGTGATTGCAGTTTTTCGGTCAGGGAGTCGAAGATCCAGTTGCAGAGGGCAGAGCAGAGACCGATATTGTGAAGTTGGTTAGAGTACTTGTGAATCGGGGGGCAGGAAGTTAGAGAGGGGTGTGAGTAAACATTGCATTGCCCCTTTAAAAGACGATGTTTTTTCCATGCTTCGAGATTTAAAATGGGAGTCCTTGAGCAGCAGCATGGAGGTTTGCAAGTGCACAGAGAGCATGTGAATGGAAACATTTGTATCAAAAGGCTGTACGGTTGGAAGGCCAAGCAGCAGTTTTTGCCAAGACAACAGGCTTTTGAACTTAGCCAATCATTTTGAACCAGGCACTTAGATTTAAATTTGAAATGTTTTTTGGTGTCTAAAGATTTTGAAAACGTAAGAACAATGTAAATAGAACTTGTATTTTTTGGAATAGCATACCATTAGAATCTTGCTTTATTCAGGAACAGTTAGTATTTAGAAGGGATTTATTTCGTTTCTTAATAATTTTAGTTCCTTTGCGCACTTTTAAAGTTAGATAAATAAATTGTTATTTGTTGATTTTTAAAGTGAGTGTCAGGGATTTAATTTATTTAACCAAGAGAAGTTTCTGAAAAGCACGTTACGCCACTTTTCACACTCCTTTTTACAGATTATAGTACGAGGTGCTCTTCATTGGATGTTTTGTTTTTGGTCTCGGGGCAGGGTGGGGTGGGGGGAACATGTTCAATCTCTGCTTTATAACACCTAGGTCTTGGAGCTCAGAGATTTGTTTGGTTGGAATTATGGCATTGACAGCGGAGTTGTGGTCATTGTTTAGGAGCCTGACATGGGTACCCTTGTTGTCCTGATGGTCCAGGGATGAGTGTAGGTCCAGGGAAATGGTATCTGCCATGGATCTGCTGCACCAATTGCAAAGGATTAAGACAGTTTGGCATTGGGACCATGACTGAGGGCAGTTTGACCTGTACAAGGTGGACAGATTGCACCTGAACCTGAAGGGGGTCAGCATGTTTGTGAGGTGTTTGTTAGTACAATCCTGGAGGGTTTAAATGAACTTTGCTGAGGATTTGGCTCCAGAGAGTGTTCAGCAGGGGAAGATGAATGTCCAAAATTAGAAGAGACAAATTTGATTTCATTTGATTGTCATGAGTACTCATGCATAGAAGTTCAGGAGTAAAGTGAAAAGTGTGTAATATTTTCACACAAGGCTCTGTATAAGGGAGAAACACCAAGGTACCAGATCTTCAGAATGGTATCAGAGATAATGGGAACTGCAGATGCTGGAGAATCCAAGATAAAAAAAGTGTGGAGCTGGATGAATATGGCAGGCCAAGCAGCATCTTAACAGCACACATGCTGACGTTTCTGATGAAGGGTCTAGGCCCGAAACGTCAGCTTTTGTGCTCCTAAGATGCTGCTTGGCCTGCTGTGTTCATCCAGCTCCACACTTTGTTATCTCAGATCTTCAGAATGGGTTGCCTCCTGGCATGGCAGTCACTTGGTGTGGTGTGGTGATCTCTCAGCGATCCAGTGTGGCAACTCTTGGCCTGACATTGTAGTCTTTGGTAGTATGTGGTGGTCTCTTAGCTTGGTATGGCCTGAACGTGGACTTCTGGTCTCAAGGTGATTCCTCAAAGTGAGATTCCACCATAGCTTCGCACTCAAAGGCTGTAAAGTTTGAACTTTCAGCTTTATTTCTTTATTTTCTACTTAAAACTGAGAAGGTCTGCAACGTGTAACTTTTAACCTTGCTTTGTGGGCTTTGTTATAGTATGATTACTGCAATGTTTAATTTTCAACTTTGTTCTTTCCTTGCAACAGGTTTCCTTCTCATAGAAGGAGACCTTCTCCTTCAACTGAGCCATCCTGGAACCACTATTTTGAACATTGTACAATGAGTGCATTGGAAAGACCGTTAAAATAAATAGTAGGTGTTAGGGATCAAATGATAAAATATGCAATAAAGTAAAGGGAGGGAGCGAGACAAGGAAACAATGTACAATCAGAACATGGCAGAAAGTGATGGAATGTACAAAGCTAAAATACACATTTGGAACTTAAGGCTGGATGGATTTCATCTTGATATCTTATAAGTGGCTGATGAGATTAAAATAAAAGTATATGTGTTTTAATTTTTGAAAAATTCCTAAATTCTGGAAAAGCCCCAGCTGGTTGGAAAATAGCAAGTGTAACTCCTCCTCTGTTCAAGAGGGAAACAGAAAGCATGAAACTCCAAACTGGTTAGTCTTGCATCTGTAATTGGGAAAATCATAGAATCCATTATTAACCATGTTATAACAGGGCATTGAGAAAATATTTAGGCAAAATCAACATGATTTTGTGACAAAGAAATCTTGCTTGACAGATTTATTGGAGTAGCAAGCTTTGATGAAGTAATAAGCAATTTGGATCCAAGAGAATTTGGAGATCTATATACTTCGATTCCCAAAATCTTTGACATCAGAGGTTAAGACAAAGTAATAATTTATGGTTCTAGGCTGGAAGGTATTGGCATGAATGCAAGATTAACCAGCAAGCAGGAAACAGAGAGTGGGGAACACAAGAGACTGAGATGTTTTTGGAGATGCTTGACCCATGGTTAGGAAAGTGCAGGCAGAATGGAATAGATGACTATCAGATTGTCCAAGAGGACCAGGCATATAGTGCAGAAGACCCTCGGCCCATCTACCTCTCAAACCTGTTTTCTAAAGTTGAATACTGGTTGGGGCAATGGTTGCTGAGAGGAGTCTAGATGGTGCTAGGTTTATGACACGACAAGTGACCCAATTGCATTGGAAGAAAGGTGGAAAAGCAATAGTGTTAGGTAGGGGAACAAAAGTTTGTAGCTGTAGATGTGACTCTGTGATATTATTATGCCTTCCTGGTGTCATGGTCGAGGATGTTACTGAGTGGTTATGGGATGTGTGTGTGTCTACATCAGTACTGACAACATCACCAAACAGAGCGATGCAGTTCTGAAAGGTGATTTGAAAGAACTAGGAAAGAGATTAGAAAGCAGCACTTCGAAGGCAGTACTTTCAAAATTATTCTTGGTGCCAAGTAAGAGTTGGCAAAGAAATAGGAGGATAGGCAAATGAGAGAAGTTGTGCAAGAGGGAAGACTTTAGATTCAACACTTCAGGATGAATTCTGAGACAGGTCAAACCTGTCCCTAGGTTAAACCTTACACAAGGAGCAATGTTCTCCAAGGGAAATTTGCTTGTGCTGTTGATGAGTTTTTAACCTAGCTTAGCAGTGGGATGAGAAACTGAAAAGGAATTCGAACAGAATAGGAAAAGAAAATAGTAGTGGTCAAAAGAAAATCACAAGTGAAATTGGAAAGCTGTGGAAACAGGGTAGTATGGAAACTTCTAAAGTCAAAACAATCTAAATTGATGCATTTGTTGAATGGTAACTGAATTGACAGTATAAAAAGAGGTAAGAAGATATGATCTAATTATGGAGGCATGGTGACAGGATGACCAAATCTGGCAAGTGAATGTTCCAGGATATGTTGCATTTAAGAATAATTGGCTAAAAAATGGAATTGGAGGTGAGTAGTGCTGTTTATCAAGGATGAGTACAGTACATTAGTGAGAATGTGTCATAGGTCAGAAGATCAAAATGTTAAATCAGTTTGGTTAGAGACCAAACATAATAGTTTAAGGTTTGCTTAGGAGAAAACGCTGAATGGGAATGCAAGTTTTGGGGAGGATGAAGAGGATTTGAGGAGTTAGACAGACTTATTTAGTGGGCAAAAATATGATAGAAGTAACATTACATGAAAAAACAAGAAGTCTGGGCCAGGATTATTCAGAAGAATTACAGGTGATCTTATTGAAGCATACAAAATACTTACAGGGCTCAACAGGGCAGATGCAAAAACATTGATTCCCTTGTAGAGAGAGTTTAGCAACAGGGCACAATGTCTTAGAACAATGATTGCTGATTATTTTGCTTTAATGGAGTAATGAAAACAACATTTCATCTAAATTTATACTCTCAGGAGAGAAAAAGCTTTCACAATTATGTTTGAAATTTTGTTTTTGGGATTTAAGTGACAATTGTCCATGCTTCATTGCCCTAAGGTTTTGTGTGTAGGCCGCCTTGAAATGTTGCATTTCTGGTGCGATTGTACTCCCATGATAATGGTATGCCATTTAGGACTGAGATACTGAGAAATTTCTTCACTCAGGCGGTGGAATCTTTTGAATTCTTAGTGTGAAAGAGTTGTGGAGCTCTGTCATTGATTATATTCAAAACAGACGTTATTGGATTTCTAGATATTAAAGGTGTCAAGAGATAGAGTGATTGTGTGTGAAATGGTATTACGGTAGATGATCAGCTGTGGTCTAATTAAATGGCTGGGCATGCTTGAAGGACCTTATGGCCACATTCTGTCCCTGTTACCAATGTTCTTTTGAAGCAAAAAATTGAGAAATGTGCGTAGCAGCCATGAGGAATGAGGCCAAATGACAGCAGAAAAGATACTTAAACAGCAAAGGAGAGAGTAAATCAACAAATATTGTGACTGTTCTATCTTGTGCCAATAGACACCAACCCATATACTTGCTGTTGCCTGTTGCAATTGTATGTTTCTCAGAATGAAAGCTAGTGTTGCTTCATGATCTCTCTCAGATCACGATATAATTTTTCAAATATTCTTTATGTACAACCTTGTCATCTGGTGCATTCCTTTTATATACAATAAAAACAATGGGAGATACTACTGAAAATAAAACAGGTGATCTGACTGAGAAAGGCCCAGGGATACTTCGAATTTTAAATCAAATATGATTTCACTATGTTGACAAAAGCTGAGAGGTTGTATTTATTCTTTGTTATGGCCTTTAAGCTTTGAAAGAGTTAACATTATTTAAACATGTGAAGGCATAGGAAAGTTTTCATATTGTAGTGCCTTAAAAAGGGTTGAACCTTTAAAAAATGCTAGCAATTCATGCATTCCATATTTTTCATTATTTGCTTTAAACAGCAATGTTTTCTTCTAAAGATTTTCTGCTGGGTGTACACTGTTATTTGCAGAGAATTGTGATATTATGTCACTTACTAAATGGTTTGGAAAAATAATTATCAGAATGGCAAATAATGCAATTTTTGAACGACTAACAGCATCTACAATTACTGTTTTTGTGAATATCACTCGCTAAGACTGACATGCTAATCGCTGTATGGTTAAATGAAGAAAGCAGCAAGTTGACATTGCTCCACCAAAGCCGGAGTTAATTTGACTGTTGTTTCATTAGTTACTGGTGTTAAAAGTTATCGATTGTTATGCTGTAATGGAGCAATAAAATTAGGCCAATATTTACCCTCAATATACACTCGGAGATGAGAAAAGGCTTTTGTAATTATTTATCATGATTTTCAGAATGAATACATTATGTAAATATGATGTCTGTTGATAGTTAAATTTTTTTTTTGTGATATATGTGACTTTTCCATCCCATAATGTCCCAAAACTTTTTAAATGTAGTCCTTAAGATGTTATATTTTTGATGTGCTGGTGCTCCCACGGTAACATTAAGGAGGAAATTCCAGGATATTGCCCTTGTGATAATGAAGACACAAATGTAGACATTCAGGCTGTTGTGTGTTTTGGAGGGGATTTGAAATTGATGATGTTTGCAAGACCTGAATGCTTTTGTCATCCTCTGTAATAGTGTTTACTAGGGAGCAAGGTGCTGCTGAAATAAACTTAGTGAGTCATGCAGTGCATTCTGTAACTCACTTACTCACTGCACCTTCCATGAGTCAATAACGAGAAGACAGTGCCATCACAAATCAAGCAAAACAATCTGTGGTAGAATGAGACAGCATTCTTGAGACAGATTGTAAGTGTTTCATTGAATTCCTTAGTTAGGTTGGGATGAGATGTTTGAGGCTGCTTTTGTGTCTGTAGTTATGATTGATCCATTTAAGCTTTTGCTTGTCGTGGCTCCAAGATATTGGTGGTAGACTCAATATTCATGATGACATTGAAAGTCAAGGTGACTTGATCTCTCAATGACTTTTCTTGTTTGAAATGATCATAGCTATCTGCCCCCTTAGCCAGTCTGCTCCGGTGTAGCTATTATTATGACATGGAGACAAACAATCGAACCAAGTCTGCTTTTCTATCTCTGTATCACAGGATCCCCACAGGCCCATCGAGTCCACATTGACCCTCTGAAGAGCATCCCTCCCAAACCCACCCCCCACTTTATCCTACCCCTCCCCCCTTAACATGCCCCCTTTAACCTTGTATTTCGGATGGCTAATCCACCTAGTCTGAACATTACAGGTAATTTGGCATGGCCAATCCACCTAAACTGCACATCTTTTGGTCTGTGGCAGGAAACCAAAACACCCAGACACCCACCCAAAGAAACCCACACAAACAAGGAGAGAATGTGGAAACTCCACACGCTATTGTCTGAGAGTAGAATTGACTTGAGATCCCTGGTGTTGTGAGGCAGCAGTGCTAACCACTAAGCTACCCTGCTCCAACACAGTAAAGTTAAAACCTTCAAAGATCCTCAAAATTGATCTCAGTGGTTCATAACCAGATTGATTGAATAACAGATCCCCCAACTCTGCAAATAATCATCCCTACACACCTGCTTTGCAGCTTCAACAAAAGACTTAGCAATCTATTGACAATGCAGTAACTTTAGCAGAGCAAAATTAAACAACAAAGTAATCTGATTGCTGTCATTGATTGTAAACCCAATAACCTTGGGTTTTGGCCCCTTTAACACTACAAGAGAAAATAAAACTACAGTTAAGGAATAAATAAAGGAAAATAACAAAACTGGCAAGATTACTTAAGTGGCTTTTATAATGTGCTGTTCCACAGGCATGTATGATTGTTTCTTGATTTATTTTCTGAAGATGTTGATCAGGCCCACCTCTTTCGTTTGGGTTAGATTCCCTACAGTGTGGAAATCAGTCCTTTGGCCCAACAAATCCACACCGCCCCTTGAAGCATCCCACCCAGACTCATGCCCTTATAACCCACACACCCCTGAATACTACGGGCAATTTAGCATGGCCGATCCACCTAGCCTGCACATCTTTGGACTGTGGGAGGAAACCGGAGCACCCGGAGGAGACCCACGCAGACACGGGGAAAATGTGCAAATTCCACACAGACAGTCGCCTGAGGCTGGAATCGAACCCAGGTTCCTGGCACTGTGAGGCTGCATTGCTAACCAATGAGCCACTGTGCCTGCCCTTGAGTTCACTCAAAGGAAGTCAATGAAATGCTTATAACTCTGTATTTTCTGTGGAGGGAGCTTTCACACCATCATGCTGGAGCCCCAACAGGAAAAGTCCTTCTCCCAGAGAATATGGTCTGAAACCTAGTTCAAATTCTGGCTTCTCCTTATCACAATGACTATCTCTCCATCAGGTCCCACTTACCATTCATCATCAGCTGCCTACTTGAGCATAAAGTTTCCCCTAACCTTTCTGGAATCAATTCCCAGGTTCTAACACTACTGTGGCTTTAAGAGGTATATTTTGTTCTTTTTTGGGCGAGAGGTTTGATGACAGAGGTGAAGAGTTATCTATTAAATGCAATAAACAGCTTGAGGCTTATTTTTGAGAAAGAGTTGGACCAATAGAACCTGTCTGAATGTATGGGATTGAGGTCCCCCAGAGCCAGGCATTTTTGTTTTAGTTTTAATCTTTCAGTAGCAATTACTGGGGTCTTAAAGCTGAGTTTGGAAGCTGAAGTACATGTTTCCCTGCTTCTCACTCTCAATGTTTTTTCTCTTGACGCTTTCCTTCCTGGAATGGATAATATGTCTGTGAGACCATCTGTTTTACAGAATTTATCTTTGCCAAAGGTGTGTTTGTAGGATGTTACTATATTGGAATTGTTACAGTTTAGTAGTAAAATAATCTATTATTCTGTTTAATTTTCCAATAGAGTTGTTATTCCAGGTTCTTTTATTTTGTTTTGTATTTCAATTATAGTGTGTTTTGCTGATACAGAGATAGAAAGGCAGATCTGGAATGCAACTTCTGGTACTTGCTTTAATACAAGAAAACATTGGGATCTAGTCTATCTTCTGAATATAATTTGAGGCAGTTTGGTCTAGTTTATAACACAGGTACTGACCTGCTTTATGGTCAAACATCTGATATCTGTTGAAACATAATGTTCTTAGTTGGCGTCAAAGAGTCTGTTGAACATTTTGATCAAGGATCAACCTGCAATTAACTTTCAGGCCTGGAATCCTGGCCTGTCAAAAATAAAAATGCTTGTTTGTTCTCTCTTCCTGTTTTTAAAGCACAAGCTGCTGCCCGAAGTCCATTTTTAGCTCTTGGTTCTCTGTTCACAGCTCTAAACCAAAATTGATAAAAGAATAACAGAAAAATATTTTTAAAGCCAGCATGTGTTCTCACACTGATATTATTATTGTTAGATAATTTGAAAAACTAATCAGATATAATTCTGAATCATAGCATTTCATCCCTAATGCTTGGTTATTACCTTTTGCTATATACACTACACTCAACTTCTCCTTTGTATCACGTGGAATATGTTGAATTATATCGATCCTCTTCTCTCTCATAGTGGAGAGCTTAAGAAGATGCCTAGTAAGATTGTCGACTTTGTATTTAGAGTCATGGAGCGCAGAAAAGGCTCTTCGGTTTGTCGAGACTGTGCTGACCAATCTACCCAAATCTATCTTTCTAATAGTTGGCTCGTAGATAACCTTGAATGTCCTGATATTTCATGTGCTTATCCACATACCTTTTCAAGGTTGTGAGGTTTGCTGCCTGTACTACCTTTCCTGGCAATGCATTTCAGATTCTCTCCAGGTGAAAAACTTTTCCTCAAAACCCCTCCAAACCTCCAACCCTAGATCTTAAAATTATGGCCCCTTATTCTTGACCCTTCAACTAAAAGGAATAATTGATTTTTCTCCACCCTGTCCGTGCCTCTCATTATCTTGTACATCGCAATCGGGTCCCCTCTCGGCCTTCTCTGCTCTAGCAGAAACTTAAGCCTTGGAAAATATCACTTGGAAACTTTTTATCTTGTCTGTTAAACCTGCATATTGGACACCACACCAGTTCTTGACATAGCTCTGGCAAAAGTCTTCACCAACAGCTACACGTGTAATTTCTTTCCTTCCTATTTTCCCCTTCTTACTGCTCCTTCAGTTACAGGCTTTTCTCCCCCACTTTCACTGGTGACAGGTTTGGTCCATTAGCAGGAAAGGGGAGAGAGATGCATCCTGTGATTAGTGGAGCAGCCCCTTGCTAATTCTATCCATTTGTCTTGTGTTCTGTGGTTGCCCCTGTGGTTGAATTTTTCTGTGTGTTTTGAGGTTTTCAAGTGCAAATTTGATTGACTGTATGAATTTTGAGTGCTGCTAAGTTGTATTGCAGGAAAAGCTTTCCATTATTGTACTCCTAAATCAGTCAAAGGTTTCAGCCACAAAATGTACTAATTAATGAATTAAGTTTTCTTTTTAATTTAATCATGGCACAATGTTATGCTGTTAACCACTTTCTTTGGCTAATATCTTTATACCAGAACTACTAACCAGAGTACTATTAACAGTCAAGCTTTAAAAGTTTGAAGAAGAAAAGAAGGTTAAAAAATTGACAAGTTGATTTTAAAAATGAACAGGTTTAAGTCCAATAGAGGAAGCAAACATATTTGCTGCACTTGTAAAACGGGAGCAGGATAAATAGATAAGGCTTCTGAAATAAATAGGGAGAGAGGGGGAGGCGGACTGAAGATAGATAGAGGAGAAGATAGGTGCAGAGGAGAGTATGGGTGGGGAGGTAGGGAGGGGATAGGTCAGTCCGGGGAGGAGGGGGTGGGATGAGTTTAGTAGGTAAGAAATAGAGGTGTGGCTTGAGGTGGGAGGACATGATAGGTGAGAGGAAGAACAGGTTAGGCAGGCAGTGACGAGCTGGGCTGGTTTTGGGATGCACTGGGGGGAGGGGAGATTTTGAAGCTGGTGAAATCTACATTGATACCATTGGGCTGCAGGGTTCCCAAGCGGAATAAGAGTTGCTGTTCCTGCAACATCAAGGTGGCATCATCATGGCACTGCAGGAGGCCCAGAATGGTCATGTCATCTAAGGAATGGGAGGGGGAGTTGAAATGGTTCGCAACTGCAAATAGAACGTAGGTGTTCTGCAAAACGGTCCCCAAGCCTCCGCTTGGTTTTCCCAATGTAGAGGAAGCCACACCGTGTACAGCGGTTGCAGTATACCACACTGGTGGATGTGCAGGTGAACATCTGCTTGATGTGGAAAGTTGTCTTGGGGCCTGGGATGGGGGTGAGGGAGGAGGTGTGGAGGCAGGTGTAGCACTTCCTGCGGTTGCAGGGGAAAGTGCCAGCTGTGGTGGGTTTGGTGGGGAGTGTGGAGTGGACAAAGGAGTTGCAGAGAGAGTGGTCTCTCCGGAAGGCAGACAAGGGTGGGGTGGGAAAAATACCTGTGGTTGTGGGGTCGGATTGTAGATGGCGGAAGTGTCGGAGGATGATGCATTGTATCCGGAGGTTGGTGGTGTGGTATGTGAGAACTAGGGGGATTCTCTTTGGGCAGGGTCTCTGTGGGAGACACAGTCAAGGGCGTTCTCGACCACTGCGGGGGATGACATTGCGGCCCTTGAAGAACGAGGACATCTGGGATGAGCGGGAGTGAAATGCCTCATCCTGGGAGCAGATGCTGCGGAGGCGAAGGAGTTGGGAATAGAGGATGGAATTTTTGCAGGAAGGTGAGTGGGAGAGGTGTATTCCAGCTGGCTGTGGGAGTCCTTGGGCTTGAAATGGACATCAGTTTGTCGGTGGTTGCCTGAGATGGAAACAGAAAGGTCCAGGAAGGTAAGTGATGTGTTGGAGATGGCCCAGGTGAACTTGAGGTTGAGGTGGAAGATGTCGGTGAAATGGATGAACTGTTTGAGCTCCTCTTGAGAGCATGAGGCGGTGCCGATACAGTTATCAATGTAACGGAGGAAGAGCTGGGGTTTTGGGTGATGGAGGAAGAGGAGGGGTTTAAGATGCTACTTGTCCTGCTGTGTTCATCCAGCCCCACACTTTGTTATCTTGGATACTCCAGCATCTTCAGTTCCCATTATCTCTAAATAGATAAAACTGTTCATTTAAAAAAAAACTTGAAGTAGAGTACAAAGGAAAGGCAATTATGCTAAATCTTTACACTGCACCAGTTAGGCAATAGCAAGTGTATTGTGTCTGAATCAATGCATCACATATTTTGAATCATGGCAACCACATAGTGGAGATTTACTAGAATTGTACCAGGAATTAAGAAACTTCAGTTGTATGAAGAGACTGGAGAATCTGGGATTGATTTCATTAAAGCAGAGACGGTTGGAAGGTTTAGCAGAGGTATTTGATATCATGAACTACTTTGATTTGAGTAAATAAGGAGGAGCCATTTCCCCAGGTGGAAGAAGTGAACAGAAGGCACAAATTAAAATTGATTTGTGAAATAATCAAAGCAGAACTGAACATTTTTTTTAAACTAAAGGAAATTTTAATTTGGAGTACACTTTCAGAAAAAGTCATTGAAGCAAATTCAACACAACTCTGAAAAGAAAATCGGGTGTATAATTGTATAGGAGTGAGACCAGTTGGAAAACCCTTTCAAAGATTGATGCAGATGTGATGGGCTGAATGGCCTTTCACTGTGCTGCATTATTCTGCACATAACATCAGTACCTCAGATGCAACAAATGTGCAGTAACAGATTTTAACAGTTTAAATATATTTGTTTGTAATGTTTTAAGAAATAGTGATTATCTTTATGGATTACAGTTCTGTGTAGAGTATTTTAAATTCATTCCAAAGCAAAAATGCATGATGTATGACAATATCATTTTCCTGCAGTACATGGCAGGAGTAGGATGAAAGGAGCGTACCTTATTTTTGGTGAATTTCAGCAATGTGTTTATGTACTCATCACCTGGCCCTTACAGGTGCCAGCATCTGCTGAATGTGTTTTGCATTTGCCAGAAACTGACAAAGCAGGAGGTCAACAGTGTGAGTGTATAAACTATTCATCAGTCTGTTGTGAAAGGTAAAATATTTTCCGAACAGATGGCGAGAGTTGTCTACATTTTCTCTCAATTCAGATCTGGCTTCTTCACTTATCTAAATATTATTAAACGCTACTACCGCAATAAAAGATATGTCAACACAAAGTCATTTTTACGAAGAACTTAATAAACCTAAAGACTTTTTCCACCTTTGCACAGAAATTACATTGACTTGTTTTAATAAATTGCACTTGTGGAAAAAAGAACTGAAAAAATACGAACTGATTGCATGACTTCTTCATTCTAGAGAAAAAGGTCTTTTGTAGAAAGCTGACTGAGCTTTGTCAAATTACTAGATTAACATAGCCCAGTAGACATTTGGCCTGAAATGTTGTAGTTGTGCATGGGCTTTCCAACATCAGAAAAATAGTTGCAGAAGCCTAACCCCAAAGTCTGCTCCGGAATATGCTGTGTAACGATTTTGTTGGGGTTTGGAAGTAAGATTTGTTCTAAATTGTACTTTTGTGGCTCATGGAGGCAATTACATGCTTCCAAGCCTAGTTACTTCAGACGAATCTACTTGTTGCTGGTGGGGTGTCCAAGATACAACATACGCACTTTGAGATCTGGAACAAAAACAAAGTTGCTGGAAGAGCTCAGCAGGTCTGGCAGCATCTGTGAACGAAAAAAACAGTCGACTTTTCAGGTCCAGTGACCCTTCCTCAGAACACTGAGGAAGTTCAGTTCTGTGGAAGGGTCACCGGACCCGAAATGTTAACCCTGTTTTTTTCTTCACGGATGCTGCCAGACCTGCTGAGCTCTTCCAGCAACTTTGTTTTTGCTCCTGATTTACAGCATCTGCAGTTCTTCTGGTTTTTACTTGGTTTGCACTTGAGATCTGTTAAGAGAACAAGTCGTTTGGAGAGGTTTGAATATCTTTGCAGGGCACCTTTCTGGATATGACCTAGGGACAACGTTAAGGGAATTCAAGTGCCCTTTGGAAGTCATCAGATGCCCTTTGAGATTGTTTAAAAAATAAATGAGTATGAATGAAATGTATATAGACTCATCCAAACTTTCAAAAGGAATTGTCCACAAAACAATCAATAGACCTGTCAACGTGTTTAAAACGCCTCTCTTTGAAATATTGAAGAAAACTAGATTTGTTGGCATGTACATGAAGATAATCATTACAGGAGAAATGCGGCATTACTAATTCCTTAACATTTCATTATTGCAATGCATGTCAGTTCATATTTTGATTGACTCCTCCAAGTGGTTCAAAACCAACTGAAATGGTATGAGGAAATCTGGTGCTTGTTTTTGTGGGGTAAAGACAGGTAAATTTACTGAATGAGTTTTATTAAATCAATTGTTTTTCATAATAGATACTTAAAAACCTTGCTTTATTAATTTATTTGAAACATGAGCATAGTTTCAGATCATTGAGACAAATTCCACCCAGACCCTCTGTGCCCAGCATTGTTTCTCGTGTTAGTCTGCACAATATGCAGAAAATCTGCCCATCCCCCTACCCTGTTCTGGAATGCAAGTCTGAAGTTTGGGAGCCCTTTCTTCTGGGTCAGGTTTGCAGAGTCAGGAATTATCCTGATCCTGCCCTTCTGATCAGGGACTGGAACTTCAAGCCAATGTGTCTGATGCATGCATTTTCCTTTTTTGGTTGCCTAATTTAAGGGACATTATTTAAAATTAATTAAAAATAATTAATTATTTTCCTTGCCTAACATAATCTCCAAAACTACTTTGCTAAAGTGAAATCATGAATAATACTAATATTTCAATATGCCCTTTATCTCCCTCTGTAATTATGTAATTATTTTAAGATATTGAGTAATAGTGCTACATTTTTGTGTTATGTGCAAAGACTGAATGGGTTATAAAGAACTCGAAAGGTATTGTAACAGGAATTAAAATTAGTTCTGAAAGCTATTAACCTATTCATGATGAGAGATGGTAGCAGAACTCAGTAACTGTTTGCAGTCACTTGAACCTTAAAATTTTCCTGTCCTGGACAAGAATCAAAAGTGCTAGCTGATATGAAAAGTATTATAGACTTCAGAGAAAAGTAGTCTTCAAAACTCAATTCTACGCTGTTCTTTTAAACAGTAGAAGAAATTTGGTGTAATATTTTGGTGGTTAAAGAAAGTAAATTGCCTAACTATTCAGTTTAAAATGGAAATTTTCTGTATGAATTGCTTGATTATTTTTTCAACTCCTCTACTTCTGGCCCTCAGCTTAAGTTTTATGTAATACTGCAAAAGATAATTCTTATTCTGAGTAAATTTCCGTGCATCTTGATGAAATTATTTTTGATGTCAGACTGTGTGACAATTAATGGTTCTGACAAGCTGGGCTATTTTTGGAAAACATTCCTTATTCTCCCCCCATTGGAGAAGGAAAAGCGAATTGTCATTAAAAAGTAATCCATCTGGAAAGAGGAAGCCTGTTCTATGCAAACACCAGGAAGAACTTGCTGCTTTGCCTGCCTGGCAATTCCACATTATTTAAGATGACAAAGTGTGAAGCTGGATGAACACAGCAGGCCAAGCAGCATCTCAGGAGTGCAAAAGCTGACGTTTCGAGCCTAGACGCTTCATCAGAGAGGATGATGAAGGGTCTAGGCCCGAAATGTCAGCTTTTGTGCTCCTGAGATGCTGCTTGGTCTGCTGTGTTCATCCAGCTTCACACTTTGTCATCTTGGATTCTCCAGCATCTGCAGTTCCCATTATCACTGATACAATTCCACATTATTTGTTCTGCTTAGAACTGGAAGGGGAGCAGCTTTGTAAACTGCATAGCTGGTGTATCTTAGACCAAGAAACCCTGAGCGTCTCATCGCCATCTTAGCAACACGGATCTTTGTGGATGTTTCTGTAAAACAAGAAGTTAAAATGTTCCAAACCTCAAAATGCCCATTTTGAAAAGTACTTAAGTGGTGTTAATTTAAAGATTAACTCCAAAGAGAAAACAAAATACATTGTGTTCTTGTTTATTATTTCTTTTCCTAAATTTGGCTGAATACAAAAGTATTTAGACTTTAGAAATCAAGGTGACCATATCAAAAGTAGATTCAGAGGGTCAAAATTTGAATATGTTAAGAAGATAAGAACTAGGAGCAGGAGTAGATAATTCAGCTTCTCAAGTCTGCTTTGCCATTCAATATGATCATGGCTGTTTCATCTTGGCTTCAACTCCATTTTCCTGCCCTGAAGTTAGTAATAGGAAATTAACCTGTTACGAATTTAAAAACTACTTGTCTCCTCTATTTAGAAAATATGCTGCTTTTTTAAAATTCTCCTTGCCAAGTGGACAATTTCCCGTTATTTCCACAGTCCACATTATAATTTATACTTACTCTCTGTTTTGAGTCAACTTAGTAATCTGTTAGCGATGTCCAATATGTTACTCCCTCAACATGAGTTTTTATTTTCTATTTATCAAATGCCTTCGTGAGAACTAAATGTAGTACGTGCACTGGCTCCCTTTTATCAACATCACATTACTTCCTAAAGGAACTCCAATCAATTGTGATATCCCTTTCAACAAATCATATTGACTCTGCCTGATTGTCTTGATTTTTTTAAAAATGCCCTGCTAAAACATCTTTATTGGTAGCTTTGAATGAGCAGCTAGAGAAGGTGGTGGAGGTGGGTACAACTACAACATTTTAAGACATCTGGATAGGTACATGAAAAGGCAAGTTTAAGAGGGATATGGACCAAATGTGACAATGGGACTAGGTTGGTTTCAGATATCTGGTTGACGTGGACAAGTTGGGCCGAAGAGTCTGTTTCCATGCTGTCTAACTCTTTGACCCCATATGCTGTTGTGGGTAAATCACCACAAATTACCTTTAATTTGGCTACTTAATAAGAAATGTCACAGACAATCTAGTATTGAAACATTAATTCAAACTTTATTGCATGTAGCAAACAAATATTAGACCCCTCAAGTAAGCAAGTATAAGCCTGAAACCCACCTTAGCTATTACCAAATTAATGGTGAAATCTTGCCAGGACTTCAGCCAACAACAGTGTGATGCTGGGGTGTGGAAGTGCCCAGGGCTTGATCTTCACGCAGTGTTGTTCTTCAGAGTTCTGTTGTTGCGTTGTTGTGGTGTTAAAGTCTTTTACAGGTTTTTGTCCTTTGGTCTCTGAGATGATATCATGATGAATTCTTTAGAGTCCTTCATCCAAGCTACCACAGGTCTGCTGCTGGTCGTCTTATCAAAATAATTTCTTTGTTGCTAGTTGCATTTGCCATTGAATGTTCGAAGACGCAGTTTTCCTAGGATTAATTCCTTCTGCAGGGCAGTCTGTGTCTTCTGTGGCCATGTGGTATCCAATTTATCAGGCAGGTGTCAAGTCATACATTTGTTTATGTAATCTTGCCAAGACCTGGCCAATTGCTTGAGTCTCTATGTAACAGCTTATCTTTGTTCCTTAACAGTTTATTCCAGAGTTAATGCTACGTGTGACGATTGATTCTTTCAGTTCACGAACAGTTATTAAAGTTCTGAGGTCTGCAATATCACAATGCTATTTGACAAATGTTAAACTAACTATATTCAGTTATCTGGCAGTTAAACTAAATGGCCTGAAGTTTTGAGTTGGCTTGCCTTCCTTACTAATCTTTTAATTATTTCTGTGCTGTTTTCTATTTTCTGTCCAATTTTCCTTCCTTTCACTCATCTTTGTACAATGATGTGCTTAAATGTCTGCCAGTGCGCCTTTATTCAGCTATCCCTTAACCCAGTTTAAAAGTTCACGTCTGTCTCCATGACTTCAGAATTCCCCTACTTCAACCATTCTTTCCTCCTTCAAATTGAGTCTAATTTAACCCATTTTTGTTTTTCACAAAGTAATGTTTTGTTGCTTGCAATTAAAATGAGAGAGGGACTGTAGAATAGCCATTCTATAAATCCAATAATGTGCATGATGTTCCATGCCATGCTGGTGGCAGGAGGTGGTGAGAAGGGAAATAATGGGCTAAGTTGGCCCAAAGAAAGAAATTTCCTGTTTTGCCACCTTAGTGTGTGTTGCTGAATAAAGGACACATTGTGTTGAAGCTTTTTCATCTTGCATTCAGCAGGACATGTTAACAGAGTAGAATTCAAGAGGAAAACCAGCATTTATACTACATGAGAGAACAGTGCTGATTAGTTTGCAAGCAGACCCTGACTGGAAGAGGTGTTGCCATGAATAATGCCATCTTCAATGCTGGTTGATAGGTAACAGTTTAGGCTTTGCTTAAATTTTAAACGAAGGTTGTCTCTGAAAGTTCAGGACATTGCCCTGACAAATGAACCAGCCAATGGTTGTCATGTATTTTATTGCATTGAAACAGGTGCAATGCATGTGCATGTTCATTCTGTTAGCAAAGAACAGGGCCCTGTATATTGACGTATGTGGGTTCTACTACATGCAAGTATGCCTCACTGTGAGCTGAACTGATGACGCTGAAATGATAGACGGTGTAATTATTCATTCAAGATAATACAGCAAAGCTTCACAAATTGCAGAATCGCATCTAATAAAATTCATTCTGTAAAATTTAGAACAATGTCTTAAGTTAGTTGGAAGAGTAGTTTTGCTGATTGCTTATATTGCTGATGTACCTTTCTCTTATTAGGAGCAACAAAATGAGGTGGACCATTTATTGTCCACTGTAAAAGTTGGCTTTTGTTCATACATTTATATGATTCATCAGTGTAAGACACATCAGTGTTAAGGATAACACCACTGCATCCTACAACTAGCCCAGTTCGTCCCCCTCCCCCCACGGCATCACACAACCAGCCCAGCCTGTCTCTGCCTCCCTAACCTGTTCTTCCTCTCACCCATCCCTTCCTCCCATCTCAAGCCGCACGTCCATTTCCTACCTACTAACCTCATCCCACCTCCTTGGCCTGTCCGTCTTCCCTGGACTGACCTATCCCCTCCCTACCTCCCCACCTATACTCTCCTCTCCACCTATACTCTCCTCTCCACCTATCCTCTTTTCTCTCCATCTTCGGTCCGCCTCCCTCTGTCTCCCTATTTATTCCAGACCCCCCTCCCCATCCCCCTCTCTGATGAAGGGTCTAGGCCCAAAACGTCAGCTTTTGTGCTCCTGAGATGCTGGTTGGCCTGCTGCGTTCATCCAGCTCCACACTTGGTTATCTTGGATTCTCCAGCATCTGCAGTTCCCATTATCTCAGTGTTAAGGATGGTAGCTCTTCACTGCAGACATCAACCATGCCATCATCACACACTGTCTGGTCAAATGCAGGTCATTCTTCTCCCTTCCTTATAACTTGAACTTCAGAAGAGCACACTGCAATCTGCTTCCCAGTTATGTGGGGATGATCAATGACATGAACAACATAATTTTGTTCACAAAAGAACTTTGTAACTCTGTTGGGTTCATCAATGAAGCGTGTTCATGATTATCAGATGGTGGTCACTTTGAGTCCATACACTCAGAAGTTGGTTGAGACTCCACATCACAACTTTGCACAGGCAATTAAGAGGATATTTCAATCTGAAAAGATTCCAGTTCCATTATAGTGCAAGTGCCATGTAATCCTGCATTGTTCCATTCACTCCCCTTACCAAGCTTTTATTTCATACTCAGGTTAGTGTTGCAAGTATGTTTTTAATGAAAGAATTTGCTAATAGAGTTATCAAAGGCTAGAAATTAGTAATACAATTGTAATACAGAATGTATGAAAGAAAGTTAAGCAAGAATGCTATACGTGTTTTTCCCTGAATGATGCGCTTAAAGCGTTATACTCTCATTTTTGTCCACAACTTGTTATGGAACATGTACACACAGGCCTGTTAAATATCATTATTTTAATCAAGTAAAAACAATACTGATAATTAAAATGCTAGCTTGAATTGCAACAAATGAAAACAGAGGCTTTTATAGTGTTGCTACTGAAACCTATTTCAAAATCTGAAACCAAAGAAAGCACCTGTCTGTTAATTTAATTTCTGAGATATCTTGACTTTTTTCTTTTAAATATGTCATTGGAAGATGTTTTCTGCAGTAATTACTTTATTGATGCCTCAACACATTTTTTTTCAAAATAAAATTAATGCAGAATAATTACCAGCTGCAGTTTTGTAACTCTGGGAAATTGAGGGGTTGATCCTTTCTAAAATCTTGCAGAGTTTGCACAAGTTTAACTTAACAAGATCAGTAACTTATAGTTTCTTAGATTTTGTTATAAACAAGCTTGCTGTTGCGAGCTAGCCTTAATTTAGCTAATCAAGTAGCTAAATAGAACTGGTTTTCTAGCAAGCGATTGTCACTATACTTTTAGCTTGTGTAGATATGGCAAGTTTGGACCTTGCATGAAGTGGCACAAAATCCTTGCTCACCTGATGCAGCAGACATGGTATGTACCTCTGGGAATTCAGTGCAGTGGGAGAGAGATGCTATTTTGTTCATGAGAAAGAAGTGCTCCAAAAGAGCAAAACCTGTGGTCTGAGATATTAATTAGATGAGCAGGTAGATAATTAGTTGGTGTTTTAAGTTTTTTCTGTTAAAACTGGGACTGTATTTTCATCTGGTATCGGACAGCTAAGTATTTCTATAGAACGTATTATTCAACTAGATCTCTGTATAAAGAGAAATATTTAAATGAGATTTTTAAACATAATGTCTACTTAGTTAAATAAAACACTAAGGATGGAAGAGCTGTAGCATGTAGGTTTAGTGGGTACCTGCATGATCAACAGCAACCCATATTTATACTAAGCATCAGCAACCTGAGTAATTTCTGCTCACTTGATGAGGTAGAGTCCAAGATTCAGACACTGATGCGTCAGGAAGGGTACACGTTACCTTGAAGAGTTTGTTCCATGAAGATAATCATATGCCTTCAGCTAGGTTCCACAGCTTCATTCGGTGGTCAGTCACTGGAGACTGTGACTGAGAGTGAGGCATATACGGGGATCCAGAAAACAGATTTAAAGGATACGCAGCCCTGGTACCTATCCCACAGCTTTGATGTTCTTTGTATAGATAAGTGCAGGGACGATGAGAAAACTGACCATAGCACCTATTGCAAGGGCCATTCAAATAGAGAGAGTAGAAAGGAATCAAGTTTTGGGAGGAGGTGGCATATTATGGTGAAACTACTAGTTTTTGTAGTTAAGTATAAATACTGATAGCTGTGTTGCTCTGTTGACTGGTGCCAAGGTGAGTAACATCTCCTGGAAGGTGGAGAGGAATTTGGCGTAGAAAGAGAACAATCCAGTTCTCGTCATCCATATGGATACTTGCGACATAGATAGGATTAAGAAAGAGAAAGCCCTGAGTATGCAAAGAGGTTGAAATAATTTGAACAAAACCTCAGGCTGGTAATCTCTGAATTATCATCTGAGCTATGATCAAATTAGCAGAAGGTAAATATGATGAGGGAGTTCAATATATATCTTAAAGGTTGGTGTGAGAGAAACAGTTGTCCATTTAAGAGCACCAGCAGCAGTACTAGGAGGTGTACCATTGATATGGTCTTCACTTTAACTAAAATTGAACCAGTGTCATGGCTGACCCTTCATCCAAGGCTTTAAAAGAGGACTTCAAATTAAGCAGTTCTGGTGGGGGAGGGAGGGGTGGTTCATGTGAGGGGAGAGTGTTTGCCTCAGTAGGGTCAGAGTTCTGCAAAATGGTAAAAAAGACAGCTAAACCCATTTAGGAAAGCTATATGCGTGTGGATAACAACATGTATGAACTGATGGCACAAATAAAATTAAATGAGTTTGATATGATGACTTTATTAGAGATGTGGTTGCAAGGCAAGGCTAGGATCTCAATATTGGTATGCTTTGGTATTTTAGGAGGGTGAGTAGGAAGAGAAAGGGTGTGGGCAGCTTGGTTAATAAAGGATAAGCAGCACAGTAGAGAAATGTAATCTTGGTTCAGATGATCAAGATTTCGAATCAGTTTTGATGGAGCAAAGAAATAGCAAATGAAAGAAATCACTGGTGGGAGCAATTATCAGCTCCTTGTTGGTCTAAAGGACTGTATAACGGGAAAATAATGTGGGCTTGTGATAAAAATATATCAATAATCCTCAGGAATTTTTAAACTTCAAAAGATTTGACAAACAAATTGGAGGAGGAGGCCTGGAGGATTGTTAATTGAAGTTCATCGAATGAATTTCAGGTAAGTGCCTAGAACTTATTCTGAAATGAAGGGCACAAGCTATTGTAGACCTGGTAATGTGTATTGAGATAGGATTACGTAACGATTTCATAGTAAAGGATCCTGTTGGCAATAGAATTATACAATTGTATCAGCACAAATCTGTCAAATCTGGATCTATAACCTGTGAATTCAAAAAGAGCCAGGAGAAGGAAATGAAGTCAGATTTGATGAAAGTAAACTGGGAAAGTGGATTATAAAGTCATGATGATAAAGAAAAAGTGGCAGACATTTCAGATAATATTTCACAATTCCCAAAAATTGATTAAAAGAGAGAGATTCTAGGAGAAGGTTAAATCTGTGTTTAATTTAGGATGTTATGGCTGGTAACTAGATACAAAAAGATACGTTCAACGCCATGGAAATTAGTGATCGACCAAAATACACTCAAAATTTGGAATTCAGCAAATAATGACTTTCTCAAATGTGTTCATCTTGAATTTTTTGTGTGAATAAACTAGCAAGAAAGATAGTAAAAGTATCTGCGACTATATGAAAAAGGAAAAAGTAGTGAAAGCAAGTTTTTGTCCCTGAGAGGGAATGAATAATGGGAAGTAACAAAATAGCAGATACTTCAAACAAGTATTTTACTCCAGTCATCATAGTTGAAGATACAAAACCTATGCCAAGGTTAGTAAAACAAGTAGTGTCAAAACTGAGGGAATAATTTAAAATGGTCACTAGACGAAAGGTACTGAGAAAAAAAGAAACTATAATGTAATTGCGCAATATATGTCATTAAGAAAATGCTGGAATTTTTTAACTGGGGGTTATGGCACACCATATAGAAAGGAAAATCATGTTTGATGAAATTATTAGTGTTTTTTGAGAAAGTGAGAAGCACGGTAAATAAATGAGTACCAGTAAATATAGTGAATTTGGATTTTGAAAAGACATTCAAATAAGGTGCCTCATTAAAGGTTGTAACACAAGCTTAGAGTTTATAGGTGTTGAAAGGGTACATCATGGATAGAGGCTTATTTAACCAGCAGAAAACAGAATCCACTGAAATGGATACTTTTTCAGGTTGGCAAACTATATTGAGCCGCCATATGGATCATTGTTGGGGTTTCAACTATTTATGATCCGTATTAATAACTTGGCTGAAGGATCCAGCAGTAGTTTTGCCAAGTTTGTTGATGAGATAAAAATCATAGAACATAGAACATTACAGCTCAGTACAGGCCCTTCTGCCCTTGATGTTGCGACGACCTGTGAAACCAATCTGAAGCCCATCTAACTTACACTATTCCATTATCATCCATATGTTTATCCAATGACCATTTAAATGCCCTTAAAGTTGGTGAGTCTGCCACTGTTGCAGGCTTGGCATTCCATGCCCTTACTACTCTCTGAGTAAAGAACCTAGCTCTGACTTCTGTCCTATATCTGTCACCCCCCAATTTGAAGCTATATCCCCTAGTACTAGCCATCACCATCTGGGGAAAAAGGCTCTCACTGTCCACCTGATCTAATCCTCTGATCATCACTAAGTCGCCTCTTAACCACCTCTGTCTAATGAAAACAGCCTCAAGTCCCTCAGCCTTTCCTCATAAGACCTTCCCTCCAGACCAGGCAATGTTCAGGTAAATCTCCTCTGCACCCTTTCCAATGCTTCCACATCCTTCCTGTAATGAGGCAACCAGAAATGTACGTAATACTCCAAGTGTGGCCACACCAGAGTTTTGTACAGCTGCAACATGACCTCATGGCTCCGAAACTCAATCCCTCTACCAGTTAAACCTAACACACCGTTGGCCTTCTTAACAACCCTATCAACCTGGGTGGCAACTTTCAGGGGTCTATGCACATGGACACCGAGATCTCTCTGCTCATCCACATTACCAAGAATCTTACCATTAGCCCAGTACTCTGTATTCCTGTTACTCCTTCCAAAGTGAATCGCCTCACACTTTTCCGCATTAAACTCCATTTGCCACCTCTCAGCCCAGCTCTGCAGCTTACCTATGTCCCCATGTAACCTGCAACATCCTTCTGTACTATCCACAACTCCTCCGATTTTAGTGTCATCTGCAAATTTACTAACCCATCCTTCTACGCCCTCGCCCAGGTCACTTATAAAAATGACAAACAGCCCCAAAACATATCCTTGCAGTACACCACTAACAACTGAACTCCAAGATGAACATTTCCCATCAACCACCACCCTCTATCTTCTTACAGCGAGCCAATTTCTGATCCAAACCACGAAATCACCCTCAATCCCATGCCTTCGTATTTTCTGCAATAGCCTACCGTGGGGAACCTTATCTGAAATCCATATACACCACATCAACCGCTTTACCCTCATCCACCTGTTTGGTCACCTTCTCAAAGAACTCAGTAAGGTTTGTGAGGCATGACCTACCCTTCACAAAACCATGTTGACTACCTCTAATCAAATTATTCCTTTCTAGATGATTATAAATCCTATCTCTTATAATCCTGCCCAACACTTCACCCACAACCAACGTCAGGCTCACAGGTCTATTAATTACCAGGGTAATTACCTTCTTGAACAAGGGGACAACATTTCCTATCCTCCAGTCTTCTGGCACTGTTCCTGTGGACAATGACGGCACAAAGATCAAAGCGAATCACTCTGCAATTTCCTCCCTAGCTTCCCAGAGAATTCTAGGATAAATCCCATCCGGCCCAAGGGACTTAATCTGTTTTCACACTTTGCAGAATTGCTAACATCTCCGCCTTATGAACCTCAATCCCGTCTAGTCTAATAGCCTGTATCTCAGTATTCTCCTCGACAACATTGTCTTTTTCCTGTGTGAAGACTGTCGAAAAATATTCATTTAGTGCCTCTCCTATCTCTTCAGACTCCACGCACAACTTTCAACTACTGCCCTTGACTGGCCCTAATGTTACTGTAAAAATAAGTAGGAAGGCATGATGTGAAAAGGATGCAAAGAGATTTTTTATTTGTTCATGGGTAGAGGGCATTACTAACTGGGCCAGCATTTGTTGTATATCCGTAATTACCCAAACAGCAGTTAGAAAATCAACCACACTGCTGTGAATCTGGAACTACAAGTAGGCTAGACCACGTCTGTATGGCAAATTTCCATTCCCAAAGGACATTAGTGAATCTGATGCATTTTCACAACAATCAACAATAGTTACACAGTTGCCATTACATTAGCTTTCGAGTCCAGATTTTTAAAAAAAATTGAATTCTAATTTCACCATCTGCTATGATGAAATTCTAACTCCTATCACTGGAACGTTAGCCTCGGGCTCTGGATTACTAGTTCAGTGACTATGATACCACAATGATACCCTCTTTCCTCTCGTAAAGAGTTGTCAGAGTAGGGCTGAAGCAGTAGACAAATATAAGGTTGTTCAATTTTGCAAAAGCATATTACTTTAAAGAATATTACTTCAGTGGAGAGACAATGGCAGAATGATGCTACACTGTGGAATTGAGAAGTTTTTGTACAAGAATTATATTTTTTTAAAAAAAGGCATGCAGTCACACAAAATAATTAGAAAAACGAATGGAATGTTGCCTTTGTCACAAGGTGCTTGGAACATCAATGTTTGAAAGCCTTGCTATGGTTGAACAGTACATTGATGAGACCATACCTTGTGTACCATATACAATTTGGGCCTACTTAAAAAAGAAAAGGATATACTTCCTTTAGAAGCATTTCAGAGAAGATTCTACAGAGAAGATTGGAGTTAAGAATGTGACTATTTCTTATTTTACCATACAAGATTTTGAGAGTGCTTGGCAAGGTAGAGACAGAAGATGTTTCTGTTCATAGGGAGATTTAGAAGTAGTGAGCCAAGTTTAGAAAGAAGAGGTGTCCATTCAAGGTAAATTTGAGGAAGAGTTTCTTCTCCCAGAGTGTTATTGGTCTTTGCAAACAGTGAATGCTAGGTTATTGTTTGAATTTTACACCCACACATCATCTTAACTACCTATCTTGGTGCCTTTGAGGATCTGTAGATAGGCACCCCAGGGTCCGTCTCATCCTTGATACTGTCTCACGTCCTACCAATCATTGTGTACTCTCTTGTTGTTCCTCCCAAATTACATCATCTAACATTTTCCTGGATTAAATTTCCTTTGCTACTGTTCTGTCGATTTGACCAGTCAGTCTGTCTTGGCCTGTAAACTAATGTGTTCCTTCTTGCTATTACCACACCAACAGTTTTCATATGTGAGCATCCTGATCATTCCACCTACATTTGTGTCCGCATAATTAATGGATAGCACAAACAGCAAGGGACTACTTTGTTGTAGCTCATTAGATACAGGCCTCCAATCACAAATGCAACCTTTGACTATCACCCTCTGCCTGTTGCCATTAAGCCAACTTTAGACCCACTTTACCTTATCTTCTTAACCAGCCTCCCAAGTGAAATCTTGTCAAAAGACTTAGCAAACTCCCCATACTTTACATGCACTGCAGTGCCCTTGTCCACACCATTAGTCACCTACTCAGAAAACTCAAACAAACCAGTCAGGCACGACTGACAAAGTCATGCTGACTATTCTCGATTAATCCTTGCCTCTCCAAATAGAGATTAATTCTGTCTTCAAATTTTTATTTTCACAAATTTGACCATTGAGTTTAGGAGTTGGGGTGTCACGTTGTGGTTGTGTATGACATTGGTGAGGCCACTTTGATTCCTGTGTTCAGTTCTGGTCACCCAGCTATAGGAAAGATATTAATAAATTGGAGAGGGAACAGAAAAGATTTACAAGGATGTTACTGGGACTGGAGGGTTTGAGTTAAAGCTAGGCTGGGACTTTTTTTTAACCACTCGAGTGTAGGAGATTGAGGATCGACTCTATCGTGGTTTATAAAATCGTGAGGGGCATAGATAAGGTTAATAACAAAGGTCTTTTCCCTAGGGTAAGGGAGTTGAAAACTAGAGGACTAAGGTTTAAGGTGAGAGAGGGAAGATTTAAAAATGATCTGAGGTGCAACTTTTTCCACATTGGGTGGTTTGATGTGTGCAGTGAGCTGCCAGAGAAGGCAGTAGATATCGTTATGATTAAAGCATTTAAAAATAATTTGGACAGGTAGATGAATAACAAAGGTTTAGAGGGAAATGGGCAAAATGCAGGCAAATGCGACTAATTTAGTTTGGGAAACTTGGTTGGCATGGATGAGTTGGACTGAAGGGTCTGTTTCCATGCTGTATAGCTCTATGATTCTACCTCTGAAGTTAGACTCATGAGCCTTCAGTTCCCTGGTGCATTCTTACCACCTTTCTGAATAGAGATAGCATACTAGCTGTCCATAGTCTTCTGAACCCCTTCTGGTTTCAGAGGAGCCCCTGAAATCTCCCTCCCTTCCCATAGCACCCTGGGATACATTTCATCTGGGCCTGGGGAGTTATCCAATTTTAAACCCACTACAGCTGTTAATACTTCCTCTGTCTCAATTGTAATTTATTGAAGCATATGAAGTACTCTTCCCCGTTATCTTTTCCTACACCACCTTCTCTGTTGCAAATAGAGATGTAAAGTATTCATCTCCTGGCCCCAACCACAGTGAGGCACTTAGGTCCATAATAGGTCCCCCTCTTTCGTTGGTTACCTACTTGCCTCCAGTAGATACTTCTATCCGCCAGTGTTTTCTCACATTGCCTCTTCAATTTCAATGCATCTTTTAAGTAACTGTTTGCACTTCCTACATGTCTGTAAGTCTTCTGGTGTTCTGAGCCTTTAGTATTACTGTAAACTTCCCTTTCTTAAAAAAAACACATCATGTCCTGTGTCATCCTCAATCTCCAGGGGTTGTCAGGAATTTTGGCCCTACTCTTCAGCTTCACGAAAAAAAGTTGGCCCTGCAGTTTTATTTCCTTTATGGAAGACTCCTGGTGCTCCAAAAAATAGACTTGACTACACACAGCTTCTCCTTGCCCATTTATCATATTAAAACTGGCCTCTCCAACGCTGTTGCCGCCCCCCGCCCCCACCCCAACACCACCACCACCACCTCCAATTTGAAATATTGTTTTCTGGTTTATGTCGTTTTCCATGATTACCTTAAATCTTACCGATTTATCTTGAAACGCTTGCTTGCTGAAACATTTATCACTGCCCTGTTCCTATCGTGTATAATCTTCAGATGCTTGAGTGGTGACTCTGAATTCACAAATGGGGCCTGAAATTAGCTTGATTATCTGAAAAAGGATATTACGTGATAAGCACCCAAATCGGGCAGGATCTCTTATTCATACTTCAACTTGTTCATTCATCTTATTCAATAAAAATAGTTTCAGATGTGAGAAAGGAATAATGGATAATACTGTAATAACAAAGATCACATTAAAATTTACTATGACATTGATTGTAGAGAAATGAATTTCCAATACTTTTTCCTCTGTCTTAAACCATTTTAAGAAGATCATGACTTCTTTATTCTTCAAAGGATTTGATTGCAGCCCGATTCCTTTAGAAAGAGAGAAGTTAGTCAACTTCTGTATTGCTGTGCTTAAAGAAACTAAGATTCTTTATGTTCTGCTCAAAATTAATACAAGAAGACACATGCTTCAATAGATAGCAAATTTATTAGTTTAATCTGTTCATATATCAGAGACATATACAAACCAATGAGTGAATCTATTAGCTTAAGCCATATAACATACACATACACAAACAAATGAGCCTCTCACTGCCTCCTGTCCCTCGGGGACTTCAGTGACTGTGGCTCTCGGAGCTGTCTCAGATTCCAGTCTCGCAAATCCCAGCCTAATGGTGAAAAGTCTGATGAAGGATGCCAAGTCCCTGATATTAATAATGTGCTGAATCTCTAGTTTGTTGGACTTTGAGTACTTCTCCAGATATTCCAGTGTGCAGGAAATAAATTGAAAACATCTCCAGGTATCTGTGTTTACGTCAAAAAAAACTCCACAATCAAGGTAATCCAGTTCCCTCCTCATCAAAGTAGGCTGCTTTTTTATGCCAGGCCCATTTTCATGTATTTTTCCACATCATTTGCTCATTTACATGGGCCTGGCATAAAAAAATAGTCTACTTTGACTGGGAGGTAACTGAATAACTGTGATTGTCCATGTAGATCATTTTTTAAAATGTAGTTAACACAGAGACACGTGGAGATTTTAATGAACAATTATCCCGAATGGCATCAAGGTAACATTTTTAAACCCAACACTACAACTGTCATATGTCGCTTGTAGTTAGAAAGGAAGTGCAGGTCATTATGTTTTCCAGTGAGCATTCCCCTGCAATGGAGCAAATCAAGCTTCATCTCCTCCTAAGATGTGCTGGCTTCAACAAAGCATTCAGCATCACACCACCCCCCCCCCCAAGCTACTATGGAACCAGTAATATGGTTGTTGGAAGGCAGGATGCCTTTGTCATGGCAAATGGTCACTCATTCATAGAATAATCAATTACTTGTTGCTAGCCAAAGCTTTGTTCGTACACACCCTTTGGCTTCGGTTTGTCTACATACTATGTTCCCACTACTGATTGAGCAAGCAGCTGTGCAAACAGTACTTACAGTGAACTGTAGGTTTTTTTAAATTGTGCAGCAATCCTTCAACAATCCCTGGTTTATAACAGCCTTTATCCCCAGTCCAGTCCACAATCAAAACTGCAGAGAAATAAAAAAGTCCTTCTAGTGGTGGTTGGCGGTCATTCATTTCAGTTCCAAACATTTCTGCAAGAGTTCCTCAGGCTAATGACTCAAGCTGGAGTACCTTCAGCTACATAATCAATGATCTTAGCTCCATCATATGGTCAGAAGTGGGGGTGTTTTCTGATGAATGCATTATGTTTGGCACCATTTGCAACTCCTCAGATATTGCCTGAATGCAAGAAGACCTGAACAAAATCCAGGTTTGGGCTTGGAAATAGCAAGTAACATTAACTCCACATGGATCCAGCTCCAAAAATCGGCCAAGAAGCTTGACGACATCAGCCCAAAACAGCACACGAACATGCACTCCATTCATCACGGATTCTCAGTAGCAGCAGTGTGTATTATCTACAAGATGCACTGCAAAAATTCGCCAAGGCTGCTTAGACAGCTTCTTCCAAACCCATGAACATGACCATTGAGGAGGACAAGGTTAACAGATACGTGAGAATATCATTACCTGCAAGTTCCCCTCTAAACCACTCACTGTCCTGACATGAAATATATCATAATTCCTTCAGTGGTCAGTAAATGTCCATAAATTGTCTCCCAGCTGCTGCCCTGGGTGTACCTGCACCAAATAGTTTACAGAACACAGCCACCTTCTCATGAACAGTGAGAGATGTACAAGAAAGGCTGACCCAACCAGTAATGCCTTCATCCCATAAATAACTAAAAAATAAAGGAATAATAACTGTGTTGAATTCATGTTGACCATAAAAAAATCTTTGAATTTCTCTAACTTACATTCAGTTGAAAGAAACCTGATCTTTTTGTCTTGTAAAGTTACGTTTTTACTTATTTGTTTTCTTTTGCAGCAAAATTTGATGTTATAATGTTACCTGTCTTCATGCAACTGTTCGACTAAGCATTCTATGATGGTGAAAAATACCAGTTTTTAAATTTGGAATCTGAATTTTTTTAACAGTTTTATTTTCTATTACTCTCTCAGGCTTCTAAAAGAATTATATGATGTTAAGTTTACTTTTAATCATCGGCACCAAGCTTCCCTACTAAAACTTCACTTTCAAGCAACATTTATTTGCTGAACAAAAACAGAAGCTGCTGCAAGCTCAGCAGGTCTGGCAGCATCTGTAAAGAAAAAGTCAGAGTTAACGTTTCGGATCCGGTGACCTTTCCTCAGTACAGTTCCAGTAACTTCTGTTTTTGTTCTTTATTTACAGCATCCGCAGTTCTTTGGATTTTTATTTATTTGTTGATGTATGTTAATATTTCAGTGATGCACTAACATTGTGGTAAGATTGTAGGGATTGTGAAATTATTGGTTTTAATGAGCCAATTTAACCAATAGGTCAAAATAATTCTACTGTGGAATAAATTTAATCGAGATAAAACTAACATTTCAATGTCCAGATTTTGACCTCTGAGTCAGGGAGCTTGCGTCAGCAATTTTCCTGACTCTCAATACATGCCTTAGTTAAAATGTACCTCAAAATACACAATTTCTGCTCCAGAACTGCAGGTGAGAGTCAAGCATCTCTCTGAAGCAGTGACTAGATGGCTGTTGGAGAATGCAGATCTAGTGAGAGGCAAGAACTGAGGGGGATCAATATCAGTAGATAAATGGTGCTGGGAAAATTGTTGGAATTGAAGGCTGATAAATCCCCAGGGCCTAATAATCTACATCCTAGATACTTAAGGAAGTTGCTGTAGAGATAGTGGATCCATTCGTGGTCATCTTCGAGGATTTTACAGACTCTGGAACAGCTCCTGCAGATTTGAGGGTAGCTACTATCAATCCAATATTCAAAATGCGAGGTGGAGACAAAACCGGGAATTACAGATCGGTGATCCTAACATTGGTAATGGGGTAAATTCTCGAATCCATTGTCAAGGATTTTATAGCAGAGCATTTAGAAAGCAGTGGCAGGATCAGACAGAGTCAGCATGGATTTATGAAGGGGAAATCATGTTTGACAAATCTGTTGGAATTCTATGAAGGTGTAACTAGTAGAGGTGACAAGGGGGAGCCAGTCAATGTAATATATTTGGTCTTCCAGAAAGCATTTGACAGAGTCCCACATAAGAGATTAATGTGCAAGATTAAAGTGCATGGGACTGGGGGAAGTGTACTGAGATGGACAGGAAACTGTATGACTGAGAGGAAACAAAAAGTAGGAATTAATGGGTCCTTTTCAAATTGGCAGGCAGTAACCAAAGGTGTGCAACAGAGATTGGTGCTGGGACCCCAGCTATTCACAATATTTTTTAATGATTTCGATGAGGCAACAAACCAAGTTTGCAGATGGTACCAAGTTGGGTGAGAGGGTGAACTGCGACGAGAATGCAGAGATCCTTCAGCAACATCGCTCTGTTTGGTGAGTGGGGAAATCAATGGCAGATGCAGTTTAAGTTGGATCAATTTGAGGACATTCACTTGGGAAGCAAAAACAAGAAGGCAGGTTACTACCTGAATGTCTGTAAATTGGGAGAGGGTATGTGCAATGGGACCTGGGTGTCCTTGTGCACCCATTGCAGAAAGTAAGCATGCAAGTGGTAAAGAAGGCAAATGGTATGGAGACCTTCATTATGAAAGGTTTCGAGTACAGGAGCAAGGGATGTGTTGTTGCAGTTGTACAGGGCACTGGTGAGACCACACCTGGAATGTTGTGTGCAATTTTAGTATCTTTTTCTGAGGAAGGATGTTCTTACTCTCGAGGGGGTGCAGTGAAGGTTTATCAGGCTGATTCCAGGGATGGCAGATCTGACATATGAGGAGAGATTGTCTCGGTTGGGATTGTTTTTGTTCGAGTTAAGATGAATGATGGGGCATCTCGTAGAGACTGAGAAAATTCTATAAGGCTAGATGCAAGGAGAATGTTCCCTGTTGTTGTGTGTCCAGAACCAGGGGTCACAGTATGAGAATTCAGGGTAGATGATTTAGGATGGAGATGAGACGTATCTTCACCCAAAGAATGGTGACCCTGTGGAATTCATTACCACAGGAAGTAGTTGATGCCAAAATCTTGAATGTATTCAGGAGGCAATGAGATATAGCACTTGGGGGAAATTGTGGTCACAGGTTATGAGGAGAACGCAGGATTAGGTTGTTGACTCTGATAATGAACTATGATCATGAGAGAAGGCTCAAAGGGCTGAATGGCTGCCTCCTGACCCTATTTTCTATATTCCAATGGCCACAGTGCTGGAGAGCGCCGAGGCATCCTGCTCAAGAGGTTTGCCTTTAGTTCTCTGCATTGGCATCCCATTATTTTGAGAAGTTTTTTGATCCTCTCGTCAACATCATCTCTATCCCCAAACTCTGTGCATCAGCTCAGTGCCCACTCATGCCCTCCATTAATCCCTAAGGGCTGTCAAACCATTCACCCAGTATACACCAGGGGAATACCTCGGGGTAGCATGTAGATTATGAAATATAAATTCTTAAATGTGTTACTTCTACACAGTTGATCGTGAAAAATATCCAACTGTTAAAACCTTTCCAAGCATTTAAATCTCCAAGCGGTTACATCATTTTTAACAGTAAAACAACTTCTCTTGAGCGCCCACAACAAAAGTCAGTTGACTCTTTCATAGAACATTTAAATTGACAACCAAACCCTTATTGGGGAAAAAAAAGTTGTAGAATTGAAACTTAATATGTGTTCATTATGCTAACCTCTGGTGAAATGTTAATATATACACTTACGTATATACTGTATCAATTTGTGACTCCAACAGTGAGATAAGGCCCTTGCAGCAGCCTGAATTGGGTCAGTTTGAATTCAGCGCTTGATTCAAATAACCTGCTAAGTTTGAGATGGCTTCAGTGTGAGTCACGTCCTGCTCCTGTTCATGTTCTGGTAAAAATCAGAGTTGTCAGAAATGGGGGCAGAAATTGTGATTATGAAATCAGAAATGCTGTGCACTAAAATCAAGCTCTGGGAACCCTATAGCATGAAAGCTATGATGTAATAGATCTGAGTATCTGAATTATTGCCTTGGTTGAAACATGGACAAAAAGAGCTGAATCCCAGAAATAAGGTGATGGTGACAGCCATTGATATCAAGACTGTATTTGACTGAGTATGACATCCACAAGCCCTAGCAAAACTGGAATCAGTGGGTATTGGTTTAAACTTTCTGGTTGGAGTCATACCTGACACATAGGAAGATATTGGTAGTCATTGGAGATCTATCAACTCAACTCCAGGACACCCCTGCAGGAGTTCCTCATCATTGTGCTAGGCTCAGCCATCTTCAGTTGCTTCATCAATGACAATCCCTCCATCTTCAACTGATGCCATAAGCTCAGAAATGAGGATGTACACTGATGATTGCGTAATGGGCAGGACCAGTCATGACTCCTCAGATACTGTAACAGTCCATGTTCAAATGCAACAAGATCCAAGCTTGGGCTGACAAGTGACAAATAACATTTGCACCATACAATAAGAGACAATCTAACCTCAGCCCCTTGACATTCAACTGTGTTGCTATGAGTGAATTCCCCCACTGTTGGCGTCCTGGGTTTGATGGGGCTTTCTCTGAGAGCTGAATGGTGTAAACGCTGGCAGGTGGCAGTTAGTTCTCTCCAATTTTCCAAACGCCCTCATCTTATATACCTGTGACGAAGTAACCAAATTCTAACAGTATGATTGATGTCAGCTTGTCAACACCATGAAATTTAAATTTTAAATTCAGTTGACTGTTTCGAAAGGCTTTGTTTAAATTAATTGGCCGAATTCAAACTCGTTGTCAGAACACCAAAACATGACTGCTGTTTTGCCTGCCACCTGCAAGGCATTTTTTTTTCTTTTTGATGCACTTGTTTCATTTTTTGAGGCTCTTTGTACTGGCAATTTCAGCTGCTGCTCATAGACACATTTTTAAAATTTCTAAGTACAAAGCACAAATCTCTTAAAGGAACCCCACATTTTAGTTTCCTGCCTTCCACCTCACAATTACTCTCTCCAACTGTGTTAACAATACCTCTGGAGCAGGTGGGACTTGAAATTGGGCTTCCCAGTTGAGGAATAGGGACACTGCTGCTGTGCCACAAGAGGGCCCCTTCAGTTACATTTTATGTCTTTGTTCCTTTTGGTATTTGTGTTGTTGAGAGCAATGACATTACTTTCCAAGGATATGCTGAAATTTTTTTTGACTTTGAAGAATAACTGAACAGCTTAGTTGGCCACTTGGAGTGGCGACTGTAATCAATCATGAAATGTAGAAATTGGTAGGTGTCACAATATCTCTTTGTCAAAACATTACTGAACCTTTTGGATTTTATGAAAACCTGGAAAAAAAGTTTCATTTTGTTTTAGTGCTGCTCACAAGTTAGCAGATTTATTCAATCCATTTTATTTTTGATAGAATTGGAACTCATAATTTGCCCCAACCTTCATACTACTGTACCCATAAACGTTGTATTAAAGTTTAATGTTGTACTGAAGAAAATAAGAATTTTTGTTTGTTGTATTGGCTAAAATGTGATATGAAATAAACTGGAATTGGAGTTAATTGAGACTTTTCTGTCAGAATTAGGAAAACAAGATGTTAGAGTTTATTTATGTGGTTAATAGGAATTTGTAATAAAATATGTTACATAATAGTAAAGAAAACCAGCAGAGAGCAGTATAACTTATGTCTGTACTTGAAAAAGCTGAAGGTAAAATATGTCCAGCAATACAGAATCCTAGTATAGTAACAGTGTGAAGTGAGACTATTTGTCTCAATGAACTCACACTATCACTGAATAAGAACAAATCAGTTACTCCTACTCCTGTGCCCTTATTCTGTAACCTTCAGCTGCTCACCCAGCTCACATTTAACAGTTTCACCACTCTCTTCAGCTGCACAATCCAGATCATACTCATTTTTTGCATAGAAATGTTCACATGACACTTCTGATTCTTTAGTGAATTTGCCCTCTCTATCAGAGGGGTTGAAAAGCATATCTCGAGATCTCCTCCTTCTGTATTCCACATGATTTTGAAGACTTCTGTAAAATCATCTCCTAATCTATCTTTGTAACTGAAGCTACTTAATGCAGCAAGCATGATCATAAATCTGCAAAGCCTTCAAATCTTTCAACAAGTGCATTGTGCAGAATTAGCCATAAAGCTACAACTGAGCTCCTTACTGACTGTGCATGTTTGATTGATTTATTGTTATGTGTACCAAAATACAGTGAAAAGCTTTGTTTACGAGTGGTACAGGGAGATCACAGCAAGCAAAGGATGTACAGATCAAAAAGACTTAGAGGCATACAGGTTACATTGTAAGCTACATTATTTGAGGCTAGAGTCCATTCAACAGTCTGGTAACTGCTGGAAAGAAGCTATTCCTGAACCTGCTGGTGCATGTGTTCAGGCTTCTGTATCTACTGCCTGACGGAAGAGGTTTGTAGTAGGTCATTACAAGAGTGTGAGGGGCCTTTGATGTTGGCTGCCTTTCCGTGGCAGCGAGCCTTGTAAAGAGAATCTATGGACGGAAGATTGGCTTTCATGATGGTCTGGGCTGTGCACATCATCTTCTGTAGTTTCTTACGGTCCTGGGAAGAGCAGTTGCTGTACCAGAACGTTATGTGCTGGGACAGTATGCTTTCAATGGTGCATCTGTAGAAGCTGGTGACTGACCTTATGGACATGCCACATTTCCTGGGCCGCCTGAGGAAGAAGAGACGTTGATTCTTTTTGACTGTCGCATTTATGTGGTAAGTCTAGGATGGGTCATCAGTTATTGCCACTCCGAGGAACTTGATACACTTTGCTCTGTCAGCCTCAGTTCTGTTGATGAAGATGGGAGTATGTTCTCTTTCGGTCTTTTTGAAGTTGATGATCAGTTCTTTAATTTTGCCAACGTTGAGAGACAGATTGTTTTCAGTGCAACACGTCACTAAGCTCTCTGTTTCCCTTCTGTGTTTTGACTTGTCATTATTAGACATCCATCCGAGTACAGTGATGTCATCAGCAAACTTGTGGATGGCTTTTGTTTGGAATTTGGCAACACAGCGTAGGTGTACAGGGAGTACAGTAGGGGGCTGAGGATGCATCCTTGGGGGGGCTCCAGTGCTTAGTGTTATTGTGGGGGATGTGCGGTTACCTATCCTCACTGATTGCGGCTCATGGGCCGGAAAGCTGAGGATCCAATTGCAGCGGGCGGAGCTGAGACCAGGGTCATACTGGTTTGAGATCAATCTGGAGGGGATAATGGTGTTGAAGGCAGAGTTGTAGTCAACGAGCAGGAGTCTGATGTCGGTGTTTTCGTTGTCCAGATGTTCTACAGATCACTGCAGGGCTGGGGATATGGCATCCATATGGATATGTTATGTCGGTAGGCAAATTGATGATTCATGATTATTGAAGTCAGAGCTATTGGGTGGGAGTCATTAAGACACACTGCATGTGTTTTCTTGGGTATGGGGATGATTGTGGTCTTGAAGCAGTTGGAGACTTCACCTTGTAGGAGGGAGAGGTTGAAGATGTCGATGAATACCTCTGCCAGTTGGTCCGCACAGGACCTGAGTCGTCAGCAAGGGGCACTGCCTAGGCCTGTTGCTTTCCTTGGGTTGACTTCCACAGAGATTGATCTGACTTCTGAAGCAGTGACAGCTGTGAACTAACTGTTGCGTCTTCATTGAAGTTTTATTTTAATAAAGCAATAATTGTCATATTGTTAACTGGAATAATTAACCTTATGGGTCTATTTATCAAATCAAAACTTATTCAGTAAGGATGCAATACTTGGTTTACATGTGCAGTCAGTAATGTCATAGGATAAATGTTTATCTCAGTAAATATCACTAATGCAGAAATGCAGCTCGGGGCTGCAGGTACTTCCAAACCTTCCAACATGGCAATCTAGAAGAACGATGGCAGTGACATGAATTGTTAGTCATACAAATTGTCCTGGTGAATGCAAGATGAAAAACTTTGACAAATACGTATCTGTTTTGAGCATCCTCTGATTCTGTGCTATCAAACAAAATGCATTACCATCACTGAATCTTCACTATCAGCATCCTAGGGTGTTACCATTGACCATAAAGTAAACTAGACGAGGCATCTAAATACAATGGCGTCGACAGCAGTTCAGAAACTGAGAATCCTACAGTGAGTAACTTGTCTCCTGACTCCCCAAAGCTTGTCCACTATCTACAAGGCACAAGGACTGTGAGGGAATATTCCCCACTTGCGTGGATGGGTGGAGCTCCAGCAACACTTGAGTAGCTTAATACCATTCAGAACAAAACAGCCCACTTGATTGACACCACATCCACACACATGCATTCCTACCATCAATGTTCAGTAGCAGCAGTGTGCTTCATGTACAAACTGCACTGCAAAAATTCAGAGAGGCTCTCATTCCAAACTGACGACCATTTCCAGAGAAGAATATATGGGAACACCACCTGCAGGTTTTCCTCCCAGGCATTCACCATCCTGGTTAAAAATAGATTTTGCTTCCTTTACTGTTGTTGGGCCAAAATCCTGGAACTTCCTCCCTAATGGCATTATGTGTCTATCTCCGGCATATGGACCACATCCTCCTCCACCATGACCTCTTGGGAAATGAGGAATGGGTGATAAGTGCTGGTCCAGTCAGCGACATCCACATGCCATGGATTAATTTTAGAAAAGCACTTTCAGTTGATTGATAAATAACTTACATGACTAGGCACTTCCCAGTTTAATGATACAATTTACCTTAAATGATGTTTGCAAGTTATGAGTGGATATAAGTCATTGTGGAGGGAGCGGGTGAATAACCTGTGGTTGTGGTACACATCAGTACAAACAACGCAGGTTTAAAAAAAAAGGATGAAGCCCTAACGGCAGAATACAGGGAGCAAGGAAGAAAGTTAAGAAATCAGACCTCAAAAGTAGTGATTTTGAATCACTACCAGTGCCACATGCTAGTCAAAGTAGAAATGACAGGATATATTAGATGAATGTGTGGCCCAAAAGATGGTCAAGGGGGAAGGTTTCAGATTCATGGGGCTTTTAGACCAGTCCTGGGGGAAGTGAGACCTGTTACAAATTGGATGGGTTACACCTGGGCAGGACCGGCACTGATGCCCTAGAGGGAGTGTTTGCGAGAGCTGTTGGGGAGGGTTTAAACTAAAATGCCAGGAGGATATGTTGCAGAGATAGTGGTATATGTTTCATATTTATGTGGTATACTGGATCCACTGTTTCCATTGTGGCCTCCTCGACATCGGGGAAACCAAGAGGAGGCTTTGTGGAACACCTACACTCGGTTCGCACTAAACAACTGCACCTCCCAGCCGCGAACCATTTCAGCTCCCCCTCCCATTCCTTAGATGACATGTCCATCCTGGGCCTCCTGCAGTGCCACAATGATGCCACCCGAAGGTTGCAGGAACAGCATCTCATATTTCACTTCGGAACCCTGCAGCCCAATGATATCAATATGGACTTCACAAGCTTCAAAATCTCCCCTCCCCCAACCACATCCCAAAACCAGCCCAGCTTGTCCCCGCCTCCCTAACCTGTCCTCTCACCTATCCCCTCCTCCCACCTCAAGCCTCACCCCCATCTCCTACCTACTAGCCTCATCCCGCCCCCTTGACCTGTCCGTCCTCCCTGGAGTGACCTACCCCCTCTCTAACTCCCCACCAACACTCACCTTTACTGGCTCCATCCCCGCGTCTTTGACCTGTCTGTCTCCTCTCCACCTATCTTCTCCTTTATCCATCTTCTGTCCACCTTCCCCTCTCTTTCTATTTATTTCAGAATCCCTTCTCCTTCCGGATTTCTGAAGAAGGGACTAGGCCCGAAATGTCAGCCTTCCTGCTCCTCTGATGTTGCTTGGCCTGCTGTGTTCATCCAGCTCTACACCTTGTTATCTCTTGCCACACAATATGTATTCAGTTGCTCAGCCATTTCTTTGTCCCATTATTACATTCCCCCATTTCTGTCTGTAGAGAATCTACATTTGTCTTTGCCAATCTCTTACTCTTCATGTAGCTATGGAAACTATCAGTGTCAGCCTTTATGTTCCCTGTAAGCATACTTTCACACTGTATTTTCCCCTTCTTAATCAATCCCTTGGTCCTTCTTTGCTAAGGTCTAAACTGCTTCCGGTCCTCAGACATAGTATTTTTCTTGGCCAATCTGTACGCTACTTCTTTGGATCGGATATAATCTAATTGCCTTTGTAGCCATAGCCTTTGGCCCTCTTACGCATTTTGCTTCTGCGACAAACAGGAAGGAACAGTAGTTAAAGTGCCCCCAATGTGTTTCTTAAATGTTTGCCATTGCTTATCCACTGTCATCTCTTTAAGTGTCTCTCCCCAATCTATCAAGGCCAACTCACACCTCAAATTTTCATAGTTTCTTTTATTAAGATTCAGCACCCAAATTTCCAAATAAACTACCTCATTCTCCATCTTGATAAAAAAAATTCTATCATGTTATGGTTGCTCATTCCTAACAGGTCTTGCAAAGCTAGATTGGCAATGATTCCGTTCTCATTACATGGTACCCAACCTAAGATGGCCTGCTCTCTAGTTTGTTCCTCCACATATTGACCAAGAAAACCATCCAGCATACACACCAGGAATTTCCCCTCTACGGCATTGGCTAATTTGATTTGCCCAATCTATGTGCAGATTAAGAACACCCATGATAGCCGATATTCCCTTATCACATGCATCTCTAATTTCCTGTTTAATGCCATTCTCAACACCACCACTGCAGTCAATCAGGAGTCAGAAAAAGAGGGAGGAAGGACAGAAACAATAAGGTAGAAAAGGGAATAAAAAATGTGATAGCTGTCTATATGTCATACCCACTAATGTTTTTAGCCGTTTGGTATTTCTCAACTTATGTATATAAGTATATAACTTATATGTATATATACGTTACATGTAACATACAGACCCCACTTTGTTAGAGCTAATATCCTTTCCCACTACTGTGACAATTTGTTCTTTAACTAGCAACGTCACTCCACCACCTTTACCTTTTTTGCTGGTCCTTCCTAAATACTGAATACCCTAGGACACTCAATTCCTGGTCACCCTGCAGTCATGTCTCTAGTCCCAATTATATTGTACCTGTTTACATCTATCTGCATGATTAATTCAATCAATTTTATTGTAAATGTTCCTTGGATGAAAGCACAAAGCCTTTAAGTTTGTCTTTTTAAACCCTCCCCAGCAGCTCTTGCAAACGCTCCGTCTTGGGCATCAGTCCCAGTCCTGCCCAGGTGTAACCCATCCAATTCCTAACAGGTCCCACTTCCCCCAGGACTGGTCTCAATGCCCCATGAATCTGAAACCCTCTCCCTTGACGATCATTTGTATTTAGATCTCCAGCATCTACAGTATTTTGCTTTTATTTGTGATTGGGTTTTCTTTTTACAGTTAGCAAAAAGAAATTTCCTTATCAAGATCATCTTTTGCTATCTCATTTTATTGTTAAAAATTAACTTTGTTTTAGAAATAATATTCTCAACTGTTTTGAGGTCTGCGGAAAGTTTTTATATAAAAACAATAGAAATTGTGCAATATCAGCATTTCATGATATAATGTTTGCTTGATTTGTAGAGCGTAGACATTATTACCAGCACTACACAAGTCAGTAAAATTGCTGGAAGTGCAGCAAAGCATTAATGTTCCACTTGAGTGCTCTCAGCGCATGCCAAGAAATGATGAGGAAATTTCACTGTTACCTAATGACTTTTCATCCATTTGAATGGAAAATAGCTGAATGCATACTCTTTTCCAAAAATAGATGGAGAAAATTTGTCTGAGTGCAGGTCTGTTGGTAGCAGTAATTCAGTTGAACAGTAAAGAGGACCATTCGACCAAGGAGCAGAGTGCATGCAGGGAGAATGTTGGGCAGTAGTTACCAAAGAGCACAAAAATTAAATCAATATGCTGGTAGACGAAGAGGGACAATGTATTGATAATGGGACTACTTGAAGTCATAGTGATACAGCACAGAAGAGGCCCTTCAGCTCATCGAATCTGCGCCAGCCTATCTGCTGTAAACACACTTTTCAGCCTTTGGCCCATAACCTTGAATGCTATGACATTTTAAGTGTCAATCTGCATACCTTTTTAAAGGTTGTGAGGTTTCCTGCCTCTACCATCCTCCCAGGTGGTGCATTCTAGATTCCCGTCACCCTCTGGATAAAATAATGCTTTCTCAAATCCCTTCGAAATCTCCTGCTGTTCACCTTAAAATTATGCTGCCTCGCTATTGACACTTCAACTAAGGGGAACAGCTGCTTCTTAACCACCTTGTCCATCCTCCCATAATCGTGTGCAAATCAATTGCTGTACTGTCAGCCTTCTCTGATCAAAAGAAAACAACCCAGGCCTTTCTTCATAGCTAAGATGCTCCATCCAAGGAAAGAGTTAGATGTGGCTCTTGTGACTAAAGGGATCAAGGGAATCGGGGAGGGCAATATTAAGCTGTTGAGCTCGATGATCAGCCGTGATCACAGCCATGATTCTCTGGACTTGTTGTTCCTACTTTTCACCCCAAAGGAAACATGTTGGCCTGTACTTTCTCCATTCCTGTTTTGAACGACCATCATTGTTCTGCTATTAATTTACCCTAAAATGGCTGTTCCCAGTCTACTTTTCCAGATCCTGGCTTATGTTAATAAAATTTGCTTTGCCCAATATAAAATTTTGCAGATCATATTTTTTCCTTTCCATAACAAATTTAGATTACTTTTGTGTGCAGAAAGAGTGAAGTATATTTAAAATAATTCACTATTAATTAACTGGAATTATGATGTAAATTCTTTCGCGCCTTGCATACTGTTCCTTGTCACACTACATCTTCCACACTGAATACTTGATCCACAGTCTTGAAAATTGCAGAACCACCATTTAGGGGACTTTTATTTCACAGTGGTGCAACATGTGCTTTATGACCTTTTCAGAGCCACTGCACAAAAAGACTTTCAGCCTGTCATACAGTGATGCTTCTTCAAAATAACTGACTTATTTACTCCAGCAGGGAGTGTAGCTTCAACAATATTGAAGCTGTTCAATATTCATCCAAGACAATGTAGCCCACTTGACTGGCATCCCATTACCACCTTCAGCATTCATTTCCTCTATTGATATAATGGCACCAATGGGTAATAAGATACATGTCAGTAACTCCCTTGACATTACTTTCCAAACCTGCAACCTCTACCATTTGCAAAGGACAGTGCCAGCAGACACATGGGAGCGCCACCATTTAGAGATTTCCCTCCCAGCCACATAACAATCCTGATGTGGATATTGGCAATTCTTCAGTATCAAAGGATAAATTCCCTTCCTAACAGCACTGTGGGTGTAGCTAACCCCTGTGGACTGAAGCAGTTTAAAAAGGCAACTTACCATTTTCCTAAGAAATTAGTGATGGGTTATAACTACTGATGAGCTGTGAATGAGTTTAAAAAAAAATGCTTGCCAATATCCAATGCTGGATGAGCAGAAATGTCGTTCAGCTAAATATTGTCAAAACCAAAGCTATGATTGCTGATTTCTTGTATTAATGTTTTTCCAACACCACTGGCTATACTTCTGCCACTGACAACTTTGTGTTAGTTTTAACCAGATCATTAATGATCTGGGTAGCATACTTGATCCCAAGAAGAACTTACTCCTACCCCTACGCTCACCACCAACTTTGCCTTTGCCTTTGCCTCTGCCTCACATCATCTAAGGCTAAAACATTCATATATTCATTTGTTAATTTGTGACTAAAGTATTCCAGTGTTGTTCTGGCCAAACATTTTCCCTAGATAAACAAATTCAGCTAGAACTTTCTCCTAACTCCAATCAACTGTTACATCTGCGCTCGCTGACCTACAGTGGCTCCTGTCTATCGGCAACACCTTAATTTAAGAATCGTATTTCTGTTTAAAAATTCTCCATTGTCTGTTTCCCCCCTCATCTCCTGTAGCCCAAGAATCCTTCAAGATATTTGTGCTCCTCTGATTCTGATTTCTTGTACATTTCCAACTTTTTTCAATGAGTGGATTTTGTGTTTTCAGTTGCTTAGGCCACTTGGTCTACATTTCCGCCGTCGGCTGTCTCTTCCTTGAAAATTACTTCTTAAAACTTACCTCTTTGGCTAAACTTCTGATCGTTTTTTCTGATATCATCTTATTTGTCATAATTTGTTTGCTAACACCTCCATGGTGCAGCTTGGGAAGCTTTGTTAAAGAGGCAGGTTGTTTTTGGGGCTGAACTAGTGACTTGTAAAGATTTAGTATGACTTTGTTGTTTTTCTATTCAGCGTCTTTAATTAACAAAGTCAGGCATCTCCCGTGATTTGTGAACTGCCTCATCAACTTGATGTTTTACTATCCAATATACATCCTGATGTCCCTCTGCATCTGCAACCCCCTGAAAAAGTAACAATTAAATATGAGAGTCCATGCAAGTTTTTTTTTCATCTCAAGTGCATTACCTCTCATTTCAAACGATTATGTCATCAGAATATAAGGAGGCGATTGAAAATCATGAATAATTAACTGATGGATTTCATGCTTCTTGTACATCCTAACTCCTGTAACAGTGCTTGTTAAGGCCTGATTACATGGTAATTATTTGTGAGGTGACAGCTGCTATTTCACTTAATCCATTTTCTGATTTATGATTCACTTAATGAATTATTGCCTTATTTCATATTGTTGGTGATTTATTATAATGTATTTGCCAATGTGAATATGAAATGTCTAATTGAGATTTCATACAAATTTGACTCTTTCTAAAGGCAAAAAATGGCACCACCCAATTCATTTAGTATTGATATGCAGGATATTTCTTGTTTAATAATCCATTGGTGAAATGGTATGCACAGTTTTCATTATGATGTGCTCATGTCTCATGCATGAAATTTAGTTTGAAGGTATTTTGGCTAATAATGGAAGTGTCACATTGGTCAACTCATGAATTGTTATCTGTGCATTTTTAAATGCTCTAAGTATTTGCAGCAAGATGAACTAGGCTAAAGCTTTTTTTTCAACTCACCGTGACTCAGGTCCCCGTGCAGCAATGTTAATTCTTCTCTATCCTGCTTCCAGAGGTTACTTTTATAACATGCCTTGTTGACTTGCACTAGCTGCAATGCTCTTAATCCAGTCTGATGAAAGGTTACTCATTTCATAACTGCATCAAACTTTGAGGTCATTATTCACTCTATAGTATTCCATTTTCTTGGTCTATTGACATTCTGCAATAATTTAACACTCAAAATTCCTAGTCTGATAAATCACAGGTCAGCTTCACCATCGGTAAGTTTAACACCACAGATGAACTACTTACAATTAATATATACCTTCGTACTTGGTGCAAAAGGCCATCTTTGTTTGTGAGCCCTCAGTCTCTTTAAACAGGAATGTAACTTTGTTACATTATCAAATATTATCAATACATTACATTGTGCTAACCTTGCAAGAAAATCTTCTTGGCACAGGTCTTCTCATTTTCTTTGAAAATGAACATATTAGAAATTCGTACAAAGGAGATCATAAAGTATTGTCAAGAATTATTAAAAACAGATTATGTAATTGGAATTGTAATTGTAATGGAACAGTGTATTTACTAGAGGTTTTGTAGGATAAGACAATTCTACATGAAACATTAAACAGCAGCAGAAATCTAACTCTCATGAAGTTTCAACCAACTAAGATGAAGTTTTTAGTCTTTTTCCAATTGTCTTGGAAGAGTTGAAGTGATGGGATAAGTCTGTCTCACTTATTCTCAGAATCAGTGGCTCCTGGCTGTATACTTGCTCAGCATTTTGCAATGGATAAGGGCTTTCTGCCGCCAAAGGAGCCTTAAATCTTGCATCTCATCCCACTTCAAAACCAAGCTGAGACACTTCCTGACAATAATTGCATTAAGAGACAAAGGTAATGCCTCACAGAAAGCACACAAACTCCAAGCAACTCGTCTACTGAACTGTCTATACACCTCGCTGCCTCACATGTAGCAGAAGGTGGTCTTTTTTGTGTGGTATTTTGTAAAAAACAGAAGATAGTCATGGTCTTACTAAAGAAGGCACCTGACCCAAAAGGTCAACTTTCCTGCTCCTCTGCTGCTGCCTGGTCTGCCGTGTGCCTCCAGCTCCGTACTGTGTTGTCCATGATCTTGCTATGTCTCCTTTCTGGTAAAGAGCATTAAGTCATCATTTTATCTCTGAACCTGGTTTATTGCCTACCCATAAGAAACAATCTTATGTCTTTGGGGCATATTAGGCAGCAATTTTCAGCCTTTGAATTAAGATATTAAAGGTTTGGAATTTTTCTCGTCATTGAACCGGTAATAACAAACTTTAAAGTAACCAGCTATATCTCAATGATATATTTTAAATATAGATATTTTCTTGTGGTTTGAAGTTTTACTTATCTTTCCCTTTGTAGCAAAATTAACATTTCTTTCTCTTGTAACACGTGACATTCTTAAATTTGTGATTACTTCATGATCAAGTTTGCGTTAATTTGTGTAGTAATGCCATCATTTTGAATCCAACTCATGCACGGCTAGTCCTGCACAATGCTTATGTGCCTAGGATTACAGATCAGGTCCAAGTGAAAGGGCAATCAGAATTTTATTCATAAACACTTCCCAGCAATATTCCCACTTAATCCCATTCATTTATGCTCAAAGAAAAATGAGAGGATGATTCAAGGGAATCCATATGGGAGGGCAGTAATAAGTTTTTAATGGAATTCAACTGGCTGGTTTCTAGCACAGAGCTGGTAAAGAGACTGAGATACAGTTTTGTCTTCATGCACAGCAGACATTCATGAACCTAAACTTGTATAGAATGAGAAAGTAGATATGCCATCTTTGCTCACCTCACCATCTTTCCTCAGTCTCCCCAAAGCCTAATGTTTGCTCCTCCAATAATGTCTTGACTGTACCAAATTTTATCTTCTCCTCTTCTGTCTAATTGTATGATTTTTCTGTTTGTTGTATCTTATTTTCCCAGTTCAAATAACTGCAAAACAATGTTGCACACATTTTTCTAGTGCAACACACCTACAAAATATTTGCATCGTTTGCAATTGAACATCTTTAAATCCCTATCCCATGCAATTTCCTTTTAGATATCTCAACTATCTCATGCCATACTAAACTTTTGTCTCTCTTTTATCATCTCCACTCCACTCTTTATTCCTAGGTCATTGCCTTTGCATTCTCTCATGCCCTCTAATTGCCTCCATTTCTGGACATAGCTGGTCAGACTTCCACATCAATGTTGTTTTGACCCCCTCACATGATGTCACTCCTCTCTTTGCCTAACTCTGTGTCATTGTCCAACTTCTCATTCTACCCTATCTTATCACTGCTTTCAGTCTCACCAAGATTGTCCCTCTTTTACCCTCTTTCCTCATGAAATTTTCCCATCGATTCCGTCCCACCTCTATACCCCCTATCAAGCTGTCCCTTGTTCATCCCCTTTATCACCATCATTCCAACTCTCACTCCACTTCTATGAAATCTGCTTCTCCCCTCCAATGCGATTGCTTCCCTCCTTCACTCCCTCCCAAACTGTTTTCCTTTCCCATGTTGTCTTCCACTCCCCTTTCCTGTGCTTTCTGCACCTTCCAACCCTCCTTTGTCTCCCCCATGTCATCCAACCCTTCACTGTCCCCAAACCCAGCTAAATCCCAACTATTATCCTAGCCATGCTGATCTCCTCCCATGCAGACTGTATCATGCAGTCCATACCATCGCTGAGTCTCATGATGTACCTAAGCCTTAAGTTCACATCTTTTCCACCACTTTTTCCGTAGATTACTTCCCCTAAGTTCTGACAGTGTGTCCAATCTACTTTCACCTGTCCCATGCCAACTCCTCAGTTTTTCTTTTCCCCCATCTATGCTGTAGGCTCTCTGGGTGCAGTAAGTGAGGCCGAGCCATGGCAAGAGCTGGGGATCAAGAGTGGGAGTGGAGAATATCAATTGCATGATCCCAATAATTGGGCCAAATACACTGGTTTCTGCCCACTGAATTAAACCAATTAATTTGTGGATAGATCTACACTGTTATGATGGATTGCAATATAAAATATTCAAGATTTAATCTTTGTCTTGATGGGCGTAAAACTATTCACTGCAATATTTTAATTGAACCTAGCAAAGGAAGTTGAAGTAATAAATTGTGAATTGGAAGATTGGAAAAATTCATAGAATTATGTTTAAAAGCCATAGCTAAGAAAGCCAAAAGGCATGCCAGTATTGTATTTCCCAATGCAAAAGTTCAATTGTTAATCATCCCACATTCCTTGAATCATATATAAATGCAATAATAAAATAAAGCTGAATTTCTGGGTTCAAAGTGACAGTCACACTTTTAACTTGTCAGAACTTAATCTCATTTATTATCTCATTAAGTTTACCCTGAGGATGCTAATTGTATAGGGAATGAGCCTGGCCAGGTCATTGAAGTTTAATTGGGGGAGTGTTTTGGGAACAGTGATCATAATTCCAAAAATTTTTAGATGGTTATGGAAAAGGTAGAAGTGCTAAATTGGCAGGAACTAGGGAAATTAGATTGGGGCGGCTGTTTATGCCATCCATGGCTGACATGTGGGATCTCTTAAAGGCCAGTTGATCAGTGTTCACGACCAGCATGTTCCTGTGAGGTTGAAAGATGAGAATGGCAAGATTCAGGAACCCTAGATCATAAGAGATATTGAGAGTTCAGGCAAAAAGTGAAAGGTAGCATATGTGAGGTTTAGGAAACTGAAATTAGAGAAGGGCATTGAGGCATATCAAAGAAGCAGGAAGGAACTTAAATAAAGAATTAAGAAGTATAAAAGGGGCATGAAATTTATGATTAAGGAAAAACGCTAGGGATTTTATACATATATTAGGAGAAAAAGTGCAACTAGGGAAAGGGTTGGTCCACTCGTGGACAAAGGAGGGAATTTATGCATGGAGCCTGATGAAGAGGGTGAGGTGTTGGTACTTTGTGTCACTATTCACTGAAGATGTGGATGATAAGATCAGTGACGGGTATGTTGATATTCTGTGGCATGTTATATTAAGAACGAGGAGGTATTGGATAGTTTGAAAAGCATTAAGATAGATAAGTTCCCTGGGCCTGACAAGATTTATCCCAGGATACCTGAGAGAGGCAAGGGAGGTGATGTTGGGGTCTTGGCAACGACCTTTGTATCCTCTTTAGCCGCATTTGAGGTTCCAGAAGACTGGACCATAGCCAATGTTGTTCCTTTATTTAAGAAGGGCACCAAGGATAGTGCATGAAATTATAGGCTGATTACCAGTATATCAGTGGTTGAGAAATTATTGGAGGAGTTTCTTCAGGATACAGTTTACTTGCATTTGCAAAATAACCGACTTGTTAGTGGGTAGCCAGTATGGCTTTGGGTAGGGGAAGTGTCACAAATTTGGTTGAGATTTTTGAGTAAGTAACAGAGATGATAAATAAAGGTAGGGAAATGGATATTGTCTACGTGGACTTTACTGAAAATTTTGACAAAGTTCTTCATTGTAAGTTGGTCCAGAAGATGAACTTGTATAGAATTCGCAGTGAGTTGCTATGTTGGATACAAATTTGGCGTGGGCACGGAAGACGGAGGGAAGTTGTGAAGAGGTATTTTTATGACTGGAGGTCAGTGACTGCTAGTGATCTGCAAGGATCAGTGCTGAGACCTCTGATGTTTGTAATATATATTTGAATGAAAATGTAGATTGTCTGATTAATAAGTTTGCAGATGACCTGGAAGTTGGATTGCAGATGGTGAGGAAGATTATCAAAGAATACAGTAGAATATACATCTGTTGGAAAGTTGAGTGGAGAAGTAGCAGATGAAGTTTAATTCAGACACAAATGAAGTGATGCATTTTGAGAGGTAAAATGCAAGAAGAAAGGATATAGTAAATGGCAGGATCCTTAAGATAATTGATAAATGGAGGGATCTTGGAGTGCAAATAGCAACATAAGTGGATAAGGTGATAAAGAAGGCAGACAGCTTGATTTGACTTGACCATTGACCAGTCATGTTGTCTAAGACTGTGTGGTTATGTCACACTTGGAATATTTTAGTTCTGGTTGCCACACTGTGGGAAGAATGTGGATGCTTCTGAGAGGGTACCACAGATGTTTATCAGGATATTGCCTGGGTGCAAGAACTATAAGCAAATGCAAATAATATAGAATGGTATCATGGTCGGCACAGACATGCTGTACTGTTCTATGTTCTAAATACTCAAGATGCTCGGCATATTGGATTATTCATATTTATTACATTGATTTTTTAAAATAGGCTTTTTTATGTAGCCAGTTGAAATACATACATGGAATCTTGCACTTAAAATCTCGCAAATTTGGGAGATCAGTATTTAGTGCTTACAGATTTCAACTTTTACTCCATAAATTGTACTTTCTGATATGAAAATTTCAGACTGCTCTTAAAACGGAAAGACAAACCCTATGGACTAAAATATTGATCATGAAATTTGTGAAATGATGAGAGTTTATGGGTGGTGGTTGTTTGCACTGAAGGTTTGAATTGTTTGCAGGTGTGTTTATAAATACATTGGAAAAGATTTATTTAATTTTGGCTATGAAATGTCGGGAGAGAATTGCCAAGTCATGAAGGAAACCAATTGATTTTATATGCAAGTGCATGCCAAACAGTGAATTGAAGCAATCCTGAGTAACAGAATAAATTATTCTAATTATATGCTGACACCAAGGACACGGGATGACATGGCACTTGGGTTAAATTAATTAATCCATTTTCAGTCCTTCTTTATTACCAGAGAGAGCTTGGATTATGTGCAAAGAATTAACTGAATATTCAGCATTGAGTTTGAAGATACCATTTGAATTTAATTATGAAAATACTTTTTGTACAATTTGTATCACTAATGATTACAATTATTTTTAACCTTATTTCTGGCATCAAGGCTGAGGAATCCACCATTTGCAATCATTTGGCTCCTGGCAACGTATGTCTTGTTCAGCCCAGCACTTGACCATTCATACTCTATCCGAAACACCTCTATTCCTTCTCTTTTTCATTTACTTCTTTCAAGAGTAATTTTCTTAGTTGTGTTTTTTCTTTCCAGAGCATTATCTTTTATCAAAAGCATGCATAAGATTTATCGTCTCACTGGAATAATGTCCACTGCTTGGCCTGCTGTGTTCATTCAGCTCTGCACCTTTTTATCTCACTTTCCAAGTGATCGTGTTCAGGATTGATGCTGAACAATAAATCAGACATTGTCTTTGGAAGGAATCTTTATCCTTTTCAACTTAGAGGGAGATTTGGAATCGGATTTCTGATCGACAGAGTCAGCCCCACCCCATCCCCTGGCTGTGTAGACCAAAAATACTCAAATAGATTGTAGGTCATTCCCTGTCTGCGCACAACCCACCCTCACACGTGGTTGTGGGTGTCACTGACTAGGTGTTTATTGCCCATCCCGGTGCTAATTGTGCTGAAGACAGTGATATTGGAGTTCAGGGACATGCACAGTGTTGTTAAGTAGGGAGTTTCAGATTTCAACCCAGCAATATAATTCAAAGCTAGGTTTCTGTGTGACTTGGAACTTCTGATTGGTCATGTTCCCATGCTCTGCTGCCCTTGTGTTTCCAGATATTAGACGTTACTGGTTTTGAAAATGCTGTTGAAGGAACCGTCATGGGTTACTGGAGTGCATCTTGTAGGAGCTATATGCTGCCCTAAGATTGTGAATATGCATCAGTGGTGGAGGGAGTGAATATTGAAAGTGGTGGATTTGTTGCACTCACATGTTACATTTAGCATTAACTGTCTGATCAAAGACACAACTTTCCTGTGATTAACTTCGTAAATTCTTCTGCAGGGCAAATCTTGTCCTTTGTGGTAATGAAGTATCCAGTTTACCAAACAGGTAACAAAACAGTTTTGTCCGTGTAGCCTCCACTCCTCCTTTTGCCAGACATGACTCCTTTTTTTCCAATTTGTGTCTAACTTTCTTCTTGCTTTTAATAGTTTATTCCAGACAGAGTTATTGGAGCTTCTTTCGAGTATAATGGGTAATCTTTTGTTCCTGCTCACAGTATACTTGCCTTTTTTGACTTCTCAGTTGGGGCCACTAGGCTTGTAGTAGTGCTATCTTGATGACCGTTTAGCTCAGAAACAAAGTCAGGAAGTTAGCCATGATTGTCAGCAGTTCTCAGTCAAGTCAAGGAAGAGATACTCTTCTGTCAAGAAGTCCTGCCAAAGTGAGTCAAGGGCAGCCACAGTCCAGGAACTTGGACTGGTCAAACAGTTGCTTGGGGTGGCCAGGATTCTGTACTCAGAGCCATACAGCATGGAAATAGACCCTTCAGTCCACCCAGCCCATGCCAACCATAATCTCAAACTAAATTAGTCTCATCAGCCTGTGCTTGGCCCATACCCTTCCAAACATTTCTTATCCATGTACTTGTCTTTTAAACATTGTAACTGTACTGGCACCCGTCACTTCATCTGGAAGTTCGTTCCACACATGAACCATTCTCTGTTTAAATAAAAAAAATTACCCTTTATATTTTTTAGGATGGGAAGAGAAAAATTTAAAATATGTTCCCTTGTCTTGAAATGTTCCACCCTAGGGACAAGACCCCTGCTCTTCGCCTTATTTATACCCATCATGATATTGTAAACCTCTCTAAGATCACCTCTCAACCTTCTACGTTCAAGTGAAAAAAGTCCCGGTCTATCCAGCTTCCCTTTATAACTCAAACTCTCCATTCCCAGTAACGTCTTGACAAGTCTCATCTGAGCCTTTTCTAGCTTAATAACGTCCTTCCGAAAACAGGAGACAAGAAGCAGACACAGTACTCTAAAAGAGCCTCACCAACATCCTGTACAACCTCAAAACGATGTCCCGACTCCTGTACTCAAAAGGTCCAAGCAATGAAAACAAGCATGCTGACCGCCACCTTAACCACCCTATCTGTATGTAATATAAACTTCAAAGAATTATGGTACCTGAACTCATAGTCTCTCTGTTTCACAACTCTACCCAAGGCCCTTGTTTTAATTGTAAAAGTCTTGTTAAGAGTTTGAGTGGATGGGTGTACATTTGTGAGATCGCAGAGATAGTGTGTAAAGCATGATGCAGGAGGGTAGATCATTGATCATCCAGACAATTCAGAGTGCACAAATGCACTTGGCAACCACAGACTAGTATGATCTGATATTGCAGCCTTCTTTGCTAGTTCTAATGGAAGAGGACATCCTCTTCTGCACCACTCTGTCCACAAGGGCCTCCATGTGCCTGGGTGAGCATTTAATGCCCATTCCTAATAACACTGGGAGAAAAATAAAACAGTTAAATGCTCCATTCTGTGATTTTAAAGATACTGTAACCATTTTGAAAGCTACTCAGAGAAGGTGCACATGTAAAATAAGTGTGGGGGTAAGGTGGCAGTTGGATTAGGTGGCAGTGGAGTAGGTGTCCAGTGAGTTTGGTGGCAGGTAGATGAGGGGAGTACAATGTTCAGTGGACGAGGACTTAAGGTAATTGATGGGAGAGATAGCGGGAACTGCCGATGCTGGAGAATCCGAGATAACATGGTGTGAAGCTGGATGAACACAGCGGGCCAAGCAGCATCAGAGGTGTAGGTCAGCTTGGTGTTTCGGGTCGGGACCCTTCTTCAGAAATGGTTTCTTCAGAAATGGCTTTCTGAAGAAGGATCCCAACCCGAAACGTCAAGCTTTCTTATCCCTCTGATGCTGATTGGCCCGCTGTGTTCATCCAGCTTCACACTGTAAAATAGATGGGAGAAGTGGTTGAGGGGTTTAATGTGCCAGCTCGATGAGGGAATGGATAGTAGCTAGGTGATAAAATTAAGATATCAAGTGTGTGAGGGAGGTAAGATGCCAAGTAAGTAGGTGAGGAGTTAGGTTGTGTGGACTGCCTGGTCAGGGGGCTAGAGGATGTCTGATCTGGGAATGTCAAGTTGGAGTGGGTGAGGAGTGTTGGTTGCTTCAAATAGGTTTAATAAGTTAGTTTTCCTTCAAAAGTGCACTCTTTCACCTTTCAGTGCTATGTGAAGCATGCAGGCATATACTTGAAGGCTGCTTGAGTCTGCACAATTATTTCATGACTTGCAACTTGGAAAGTCTAAAGCTGGCTTCAAGTTAATAAGTCCAGACTGAAATTGTGATATTTGTGTCAGTTCTTTTTTTGTTCGGCTACACACATACAAGTCTACCTTGCATTTTCGGGTTCGTCCTGTAACCGTTGCTGTTTGTGGAACTGTACTATATTTGCTGTGGTGTTTTCCTACAGAAGAGACACTGCATTTCAAAAAATTATTCACAAGATGTAAAGCACTTGGACATTCTAAGGTTCTGAAAGCTCCAGTATAAATGTGAGCGCTTTCTTGTTATTTAGCTGCAATGTTTATGAACTTTGGAGCAATATGTTTCATTGCCATTTACAAAAGCTTCATTTCATCTAAATGAGGCAATAAAATAATATAGATACTAAGTTTCATAGAACCACAGACTTTGATGGCTCCTGCAACTCTTAAATTGGCTATAAAAACTTTGATGACTTCGATATCTATGATTATCCAGAGTCAAGTGAGGAATATGGCAAAATGCTGCCCACTTGCCTAGATGGGTACAAATCCAATGACACTTGCAAAGTTGCTCACTATCTGGGACAAAGTAACTTACTTGATTGACATTCACAAAGATTCATTTCCAACTCTTGTGATTTTCAGTAGCAACAGTGTGTACCACCTACAAGATACACTGGAGACATTCACAAGTGATCCTTCGATAGGTCCTCCAAAACCCATGATCACTACTGTATAAAAGGACAAGGGCAGCAGATAGGTGAGAACACTAAACTGATAAGGTCATCTTCAAGCCACTCACTATATGTTGCTGTTCCTTTAGTGTTGCTGGGTCAAAATCCTGGAATTCGCTCCTGAACAGCATTGTGGGAATACCTATAGCACATGGACTGCAACAGTTCAAGAAGGCAGTTCATCACCACCTTATCAGGAGTGACTAGGAATGGACGATAAATACTGGCCCATGTCCCATGAATTGAAAAAACCTCATTAAATTTACAAAATTGCAGTCAACCTCATCTGAAACAATATGAAAATTAACATTGGTGTCATGTTGTGCGTATTTCTTCAAAAGAAGTTTTTCTGTGAACTACTTTTACTTGTAAACAATATACTCTTTAGATATTACAATCTTCAGTTTGCTGTTTATAATCTGATAAGTATTTCTTATTTACAGAACATCATAATGATACTCCTGTTCAATTTTCTTCACCTTCAAGAGCTTTTGCATTTACATATCAATGTGAATATTTTATTGTTTCCTGTTTATCGTCTTTGAGAGGTTCATGCTATCTATTGTCCTCAAGTATGATAAAATGACAGTATGACATTTTTTCATTACGGTGGGATGTATTTCAATACTCTAATGCTGAGTTGCATATATAATCTAGATATAAGAGGGTTGTTTCACAGATTCTGATAGTTCTGTTTACCAGGGTGACTTTTCCCCAAGGTTGTTCCTGTGAGGGATCAATTTCAGCACTTTGCAGGGTAAGCTCAGATGTCACTCCCTTAGGTATTTTAAGCATTAGTGCCAATACTCCCAGGAAGCAAAGTACCAATACCAGGGCCTTCATCCTAATTTGACCAACGATAAGGAGGGTTCTGTCTCGGGGTTGCTTTTGTCCAGATTTGAACTGAGCAAACCATATAAATACTAGGGTTACAAGAACAGATCAGGGCTAAGAGTTGTGTGTCGAGTTACTCACTCCTGCCGCCTGTGTGCTTGTTTGACAACCTTCAGACATATGCCTGCAATGTGATGAGTTGCAGCTTACTTGCCTGGAGGCATGCACTGCAACAATGCAGAAATTTCAGCACCATCCAGGACATAGCACCCAGAGCTCCCCATCTACCAACTTCAACACTTACTCCCTTCACCATTCAGTGGTAGCAGTGTACATCATTTACAAGAGGTACTATGATAACTCAAGACTGCTTCACTTCCATTGTTGTGATATCTGCCTCTAAAGACAAGGACAGCAGATGTATGGGAGTGCCTGCCAATTAAATTCACCTCCAAGTTGCTCATCATCTTAGTGAGAAATTATAACTGTTTCTTCATTGTTACGTGGTCAAAATCCTGAGGCTCCCTCCTTAACAGCACTGTGGAGGTACCGATATCTCACAAACTACAATGGTTCAAAGAAGGCAACTCAATATGACCTCCTCAAAGATAGTTATGCATGGGCAGTAAATGCTTGCCTAAATAGTGACACCACATCTCAGGAACCAGCAAACTAAAATTGCCAAACCGGGACTTTATCTACTTTATTAATTTGTTTAGATAATTGAACTGTTTAGAGCATTGAGCTATATATTTGTAAATGCTAACTGTTCCATTCTTCATTATTATTTCATCTATAATAAGGATGGTCAATAAATGCTGGCCAGTCACTGACGCACATGTCCCATGAGTGAATAAAAATTATAAAGATAGGCTGGGATGTTTTTCACTGGAGTGGAGGATATTTAGAGGTGACCTTAGAGAGGTTTACAAAATCTTGAGGGGCATAGATAAGGTGAATAGCAAGGGTCTTTTCCCCTAGTGTGAGGAAATTCAAATTTAGGGATCATATTTTTAGGTGAGAGGAGAAATATTTAAAAAAAACACATCAGGGGCAACTTTTTTTCACAGGGAGTGGCTTGTGTCTGCAATGAATTGCCAGAGGAAGTGGTTTTTGCTGGTATGATTCTGACATTTAAAAGACATTTGGATAAGTGCATGAATAGGAAAGGTTTGGAGGGATGTGGGCCAAATGCAGGGTCTGCTTCCATGCTGTATGACTGTGATTCTAATAGTATCCAATCCAAGCCTATTATAGTTTGTTTCTTCCTCACTTGATAACATGTCCAGTTTCATCGCAACGTCAGCTTTTGACTTCTATGTTTAGGAGGGCTAATTCAGAAATGTGAGAATTAAAGATAGGAATACTAATTAATATGTATGTTACCCAATTCCAGAGGAATTAATCTGGAATACTCAGTTATATTTTAACAGTTGATTGGAAGTACACTCTTAATCCTAAAGAGCTCATTAAAATATTAGAATTGATCTGATTCAGGGATGCCCACATTTTTTAATGCTGTATTGCTACTGACCCCTTGAGATCCTTGACTTTAAGTAACATCATAGAAATCACAGTAGCATTTTTTCAATTTTAATTTAATATTCATACATTAAATGACCTTATGTTATTGCTCAAGTGAGTCAGAGGTTGTGGTAATCTTGGGAAAGCAGGAAGGCATGGGGCTGTCAATAGGATTCAGAAAGGGAATTGTGAAATTTGCTGAAGTTGACAAAATAACCTCTTCATTCATTTTTGAATAAATTTCTTACTCGCTATTAATTAATTAATATATAATCACCTAGAAATCTAACAAAATCTAACCAGCTTGAAAAGTGAAGCGTCTGACACAAATAAACCAGAATTGTGACCAAATTATTACAAGCACGTTACAGTTTAAGTTCACTAGAAATAAGCTCCCTTGTGCCTGCTCCACCATTTAATAGCTTATATGTGTAGCTTAAACTCCACTTTACTGTCTTACCTTCCAAATCCCTTACTCTTTGTAGATCAAAAATCTGTCCAAACCAGCCATGGATATATCAAATACCCAACCTCTACTGTATTCTGGGAGAAAGAACTTCAAGTTCTGCTGATCTTCTGAGTGACGACATTCCTCTTCATCTCTGTCTTAATTGGAGACTCCTTACTTTGAAACATGCTCCTAGTTCTGAGTTCTGTAATAGGGGAAACACTGATCACCACCTACCCTGTTGAGCCTTCTCAGAATGTTATATTTTTGAATAAGGATTCTTCAAACAAAAATAATAGAAACCCAACCATCTCAACATCTCAGCATAAGGAAATACTGTCATCCCAGTTAAATGCCCTATTGAGCCTTCTCTGCCAATACCAATGCAAATATATCCTTCCTTGAGTAAGGAGACTGAAACTCTGAAGAGTATTCTAGGTTATTCTCACTCGTGCCAAGAATAGTTGTTGCAAGACTTAGCACTTATATACTTCATCCTCCTTGCAGGCGGAGAACATTTATATGAGAGTGATCCTTGTGTCATAAGATTAGGATGACTATGGACAAAGACAAATAACAAGCCAGAGGAAGAATAATCGACTGAGGGAAAGCCAGCTTCAGTGAGGACCATGAAGCAGTAGCCATGCAATTATAAGAGATTTAAGGTTTTGTAGCTCAGATTGTGGATGAGGTTGTTAACTCGCTCGCCGAGCTGGCTTGTTTTTATTCGGACATTTCGTCACCATGTTAGGTAACATCATCAGTGAGATACCCGATGAAGTAATGTTGTTCTACTCCGCTTAGAATTTATATTGTCTGGCCTGTTATGGTGAGCAGTGTATTTTTCATTTTTGTTCTGTACCCATCTGTATATGAGGTCGAATTCTGTCTGCTTGTTGATTGTATTATGGTTTGAGAACCATGCTTCTAGGAATTCCCGTGCGTGACTATGTCTGGCTTAGGATCTATGGTTGTGTTGTCCCAGTTAAACTGATGGCCTTCATTGTCCAAGTGTACTGATATTAAGGAAATTTCATCATATACAACCTCTAGGAATCATGGTAGCACACAAGCCTACAGCCACTCTACAACAAACACTCTCAAGGATTAAAGACCCCTTCTCAAAACACACAGAACCAATATAGTTTACAAAATACCATGCAACGACAGCCACAAGCATTACATCAGACAAGCAGGAAGGAAACTAGCCATCAGAATACCCAAACATCAGCTAGCAGCAAAAGGACGCGATACGTTCCTTCGTATCAGTACATTATGTTCGGACACATAACCATAGTAGCCCAAGCCAAACCACATAGAACTGAACCCATAAATAAACCTATATGAAACAAAGCTGGAAATGACACTACTCATCATAACGGTTCAGACAGTATAAATTCCAAGCGAAGTAAAACAACAACGCTTCATCGGAGGCTTCACTGATGATATCTAGCATGGCGACGAAACATCTGAATGAAAACGAGCCAGCTGGGTGAGCAAGTCAACAACCTCAATTGTAAGAGATTGAAGATGATGATCCACTAAGGTATGTCTAATGAATCTGAGCAAACAAATTATAGTCAATTGGCAGAAAAAATAGGCCGTCTTCAACGAAGATATAGCTCGGGGGTCATAGCATTCCCCTGGATGAGTGGAAAGAAAATAGGGCAGACAAAGCCAAAGCTCCCTCTGTGCCAAGTGAGGTAGAAAATAAAATCAAAAGAAGTAGCATGCATGTGACAAAAAATACAATTGAGAATCAGTTTGAACATAGATTCAGAGGGGAGATGAAAATGCAAAGAATCTGGTAGATAACCTAGATGGAATCTCAAAGTCCTCTTTCAGTATGTAATTACTAAAAAAGGTGATTTTACAGTTCAGATGGGAAGAATGTGCTGGTCACCAAACTCAGTAACTCCCTGACCTATATCAAAACTCTAAGTATTTTATATAAATCATCAACAGTTAATTTGTGATAACAAAGTGTGGAGCCGGATGAACACAGCAGGCCAAGCAGCATCGTGGGAGCACAAAAGCTGACGTTTCGGGCCTAGACCCTTCATCAGAAAAACAGTTAATTTGTTCCGCTTTTTCATTGTTATCCAGAATAAAAGAGGATTTCACCAAATTCCTTCAGTAAAGACATCATAGTTTATTTATCACAACAAACTTATTCTTATAATAAATGACAAAGCTAGTAAACAATTAAGATAATAAGGGAATTAAACTATAACCCCTTAATTCAAACTGCACACAATCATACGACAGCAAGACAGTACAACTCTGCAGAGATGATGTGGAATTTTTTTTTTAAAAACGTGGCAATTGGGGAATACCCCTCCCGTAGGCCAATGGTCTGAACTCGAAGGACAAAACAAGAGAAGACTCCTCATAGTCCAGTTGACATCCTGCCATCAAAATTGTAATACTGACAGCTGTAAAAGCAATGGTCTTTCATGAGGCTTCAGTTTAGATGAGAATCAATTAGAAGGAACAGTTCCACTTTAAGTGGCTAAAGAGGAAGTTCAACATGCTCATTTCTGAAACTTTCTCGGATTCTGCGATGATTCATTAATAAGACAGATGCATTTAGCTTGCCCTGTTCTCAGGTTTCTTCTCTTTCAGGAGAGACCGAGATCTTTCCTTTGTTGCCAGTTTCTTCTGTTCCTTCAGTTAAGGAACGCAGACATATACTGAAACAGCAATTTTCATTCAGAAGGTGTTATTAGACAACCTTCGGCACAGGATTCCATCTCTTCCAAACTAGTCAAACAATCCATAAAATGCCCATCATATCTATTTTTAAAACTTTGGTTTGCATTCTTTTCACAAGGCCATTTGACCCTTTCTAAACAGCTGAAACTGAATGAACACTCTTCAGCTTTTGACTCTTCAGTTCCAAGAATTCACATGGTAGGCCATCAGTAACTCTAAAATTCTTCAAATCCATCTACCTTCTTCAGCTTCCTTTGCTTAATTACTCTTTTTAAGGATCATATATTACAACAGGAATAAACAAAGAAGTTGGATGATTAAGGAACAAAATAGTAATCTATGTATGGAAGTGAGCCCAAAATGGAGATATTAAATGAATACTATGTGTTTATCTTTACCAAGAAAATAAGATTCTGCACAGATCCTGGTGAAAGAATAGGTCATTTGGGTTCTTGGAGGGTTTAAAATGAATAAAGAAGATATTTTGGATAAGCCAACAGTACAAGAAACATTAGGAATAGATGAGATGCATCCATCAACCCTGAGGGAAGTAAGAATGGAAACTGCAGAGTTACTGGCCACCATTCATCAATCTTCTTTCGACTCTAGTGGTGCCAGAGGACTTGAGAATTGCAGTACACCTTTCAATTAAGGTGTAAATCTAAGCCCAGCAACTGCAGCTTGGAGGCTTAACTTCATTGGTTCAGGAAATATATGGAAACAGAATGTTGGACAAAATAAATACACATATGAATGAATGCTGATTGATTAACGAAAGCCAATGTAAACTTTTAACTTGTTTAACTAGATTGCTGAAGTTTTTTGAAGAGGTGACAAAGTTGATGAAGGAAATGCTGTTGATAGACTTCCGGAAGACATGTTGTCACACAACAGACTTGGAAGTGATGTTTTAACTCATAGAATAACAGGGATAGTAGTACATCAGTATAGATTTGGCTGAGTGACAGGGAGCGTCGAGTCATGATTAATGGATTTTTTTTGGGCTCGAGGAAGATTTATCGTGAAATTCCCCAGGGTTTAATTTTGGAACTTTTGCTTTTTCTGATGTAAATTAATGACCTAAACCTTGTTGTACAGGGTGCAATTTAAAAGTTTGTGAAACTTGTAAGTGTTGTCAACTGTGAAAAAGCTGGCGTCAAACTTTGAAAGGACATGGAAGATCATACAGAGACAATATAAATGGTACAGTTATAACATGAGTGCAGGATCAGAGGAAGCAGGATAAATGTGGATAAGTCATCAAAGATGGCAGACTAGGTTGAGAAGATACAATATTGAGAGCGTAGAGTACGTGCGCAAGAGGTTATGCTAAACTAGTAAGCCTCAGCTAGCATATTGTGATCCAGTCTGGATGCCACATTTGAGAAAGTTAGGAAGGCATTGGAAAGCGTGCAGAAAATATTTATGGAAATGGTTTCAGTGATGAATTTCAGTTATGAAGAAGTCAAGAAGATAGCACTACTTTTCTTGGAGAATAAGTGATTGATTGTGAAGAGATTTCAAAATCATGAGGTCCTGGACAAAGTATATAGGGCCAAACTGTTCCCACACTTACAGTCGTACAGTTAGAATTATACAGTACGGAAACGGACCTTTTGGTCTAACCAGACCATGGCAAACATAATCCCAAACTAAACTAGTCCCACTTGCCTGCTCCTGGCCCATATCCCTCCAAACCTTGGCTGTTCATGCAATTATCCAAATGTCTTTTAAATGTTATAATTGAATCCGCAACCAACACTTCTTTTGGTAGTTCGTTCCAAACATGAAATACCCTCTGTGTAAAATATTTTTCCCTCATGCCCTCTTTAGATATCGCTCCTCTCACCTTAAAAATGTGCCCCCTTGCCTTGAAATCCACCACCCAAGGGAAAAGACAACTGCCATTAACTCTATTTACTCCCCTTATTATTTTATAAGGACCTTGTATAAGGTCGCCTCTTGAAATGAATGAGAGAATACTGATTCGAAGTAATTGACAAAAGAAGTAAAAATGATCTGCGAATAAATAGTTTTACACAGCAATCAGATTGGGGGCATTGCCTGAGAATTTTGTGAATTTTCAATTTCAGCATTCAAAAGAGAATTGGGCATTACCTGAGAAGAAGGAATGTGCAGGGTTTAAGAGAGAAAATGGCACTAAGGGAAGGCGATGGTGCTGACATGAGGGCCTGAATGACCTGCACTGTGACAAATCTATTCTGATACTGTTCAGTCCTACATTGCATTTGCATTCCTAATTACATGTGTTACCTACATGGTGGTTTTATGATTCATGTACAAGGTGACCCAAATCCCACCCTACTGCAACATTCTGTGGTCTCTCTTTGTTTAAATAATATCCTGCTTTCCTTTTCTTTATTTCAAAGTGGTCAACTTCGCATTTCCCACGTTATACTGCACCTGCTAAATGTTTATCAGCACATGAAACTATTGTTGCAGACTCTTTGTGCCCTCCTCTCAGCTGGTTTTCTCCATTAGTTTCAATTTGATATTAGTGTATTTGGTGCACCCGCTTCAGATCTTACTTATCTACTTGTAGCCAGAGATCTAGGACTTTTGGGGCACGGTGGCAGTCTGACATCTGAGCTTGGAAACCTGGGTTCAAATCCAATCTGCTCCATAAGTGTGTCGTACCATCCCTGCACAGGTTGATTCAGAAATGTCTGTAGTCAGATTGATGCTCCTGCACCAATGCTTCTGGAATCCTAAATAATCTATCTTGGCCCCTTCCTTTTATTTGAAACAACATGGCAATATCATCCAAAAAACACCACATTCAGCAAGTACATGCGAGGCGCCCAATTCTACAGTATTGTAACCTTTCTAAATCCCTTCAGTCCTTCTGATATATCACACTGCTGCTTCAGTCCCCAATCTGCAATTTCCTTAACAAACATCGGGAAGATCAAAGGCATGTTTACAATAACGCCACAAGCATGAAATTATAGAATCCCTACAGTATGGAAACATGCCATTTCAGCCCATCAAGTCCACATTACCCTTTCAAAGAGCACCCCATCCAGACACACTACCCCCTGCTCTATCTTATTAACCCTGCATTTCCTATGGCTAATCAACCTAGCCTGCGTATCTTTGGACTATGGGAGGAAACTAGCAATAAGTTTCTGGGGAACCCGGAGGAAAGCCGCGCAGACACACGGAGAATGTGCAAACTCCCTTTGGACAGTTGAACCTGGATCCCTGGCACTGTGAGGCAGCAGTGCTAACCACTGAGCCACCATGCTGCCCCAAATGTGTTCCATTCTTTTTCCTGGCCACTTTTAGACCGAAACAGCGTATTCACAACCTCAACCATATTTAATTCTGAACTGGAAAGAACATCAAATGACCTATTTTCTTCTTCATCAATATTACCTACTTCTGTTAACTGTATACTAACTTGTTCTTTAGTTGTGGAATTGTGGGAATTAACCAGCAATTACTTGTGCTACTGTACATAAGAGTATATTGAATATGTCAGGATTGGTTTTGAAGTTTGTGATGTGTGTCTTTATAAAACAAAATAAGGACTGAAGCCCAGAGATGGTAAGAACTGCTGATGCTGGAGTCAGAGATAACACAGTGTGGAGATGGAGGAACACATCAGACCAGGCAGCATCAGAGAAGCAGGAAAGTTGACATTTCGGATCAGGACCCTTCTTCAGAAAGACTAAAGCTGTGGTTCTGTTCTTTGCTGCCTAACTGTCTAACATTGGGCCCACTTGCACTTTATTAACAATGCATTACTGTCACAGTTTATTTGCTGCAGAAATTCTCAATCATGATTATGTTAATCTTGGCATCAACCGTTCCTGTACTTCCTGTTTCTGTAACCTCTTCTAGCTCTCCAATCCTCACTGTGTTATTGTAATCGTAGGCTTTTGACTAGCCCCACTTCTATTTGAAAGCACCTTTGGCAATTGTAATTTACTAGTCTGAAGTCTGGTCAGAAGTTTCATCCCAAAACCTCTGTTTTCCCACACATTCCTTGAAATCTACCTCAGTGACCACTTGTCCTAACATCATCTCCTTTGGCCTAATGTCAGTTTTTGTCTGATGTTATGCCTGTGAAGTGGTTTGGGACCCCACGTTAGCTCTAGCAGCAGCCTTTTGATTAATTGCCAGAACGGAAGTCACCACAGGCTTTCAGCCCCACTAACTGGTCCTGACACTTCCAAATTGTCTTTGCAAAACTGCTGAAAGCACAGAAGGAATGATGTGTTTCTTGAGAGAGAGTTCCAGAAGCTGGATCCTTTGGACATATTCTGAATTTGCATAATGAAAATTTTGCATGCTGTTAAAATAATGCATCACTTCAGGTAGCACTACGCAGTCACAATACACTGTGGCATTATGCAATATATACGTACATGTGGAATTTCAAATGTAACAATCGCAAATATGAAAATTGGCTTAACAAAATAGATATAAATGTAAATACAAACCTAAGAATCTAACAATAACAGATAAAAATGATATGTCCGTAAATTGTAAGCACTTCGATACAACATCATTTTTTGCATAGTAGAAGGGAAATAAAATGACATTTGAATTACCAATATGATCCAACAAACATACATTCCAAAAGCTTTCTCAGTAATGCTGCCCATTACTCCTGTATACAAACATTTTCCTCCTCCTGTGGACCTCATTTACTGTGATACTGCACTGCAGTATCTTCAATTTTCCAGCCTTTGAAACAGAAACTCCCTCCTTGCATTGCTCTAACTTATGCTAGCATTCTTCTTGATCCACGTCCTCGATTTGAACAGGCACCTCTCTTCCCTCTTCAAACAACTGCAGGTTCTACCCTTACTCCCCTCCACAGATTTCATGCTGATTCAGAGATCTTCTTCCTCAGCCTGACTCAGTTCTCATGGTAGTTTCCTTCCCTTCCGACTGCCTTTAGTTCAACATACTGCTTTCCCTTTTACCTATGCCTGAAAAACATGTTCCTAGTTCTGTCCAATTCCCCCCACATGTTCCATTGAAATGAAAAGCTGGAGGACAGGAAAAAATTGTGGCTATAAGAGCTGCTGTTTTGTGAGGTTTTTTTTCAGTGTCTGAGCTGATTTTGTTGAATTCTAGGAGCAGCAATTACTGCTATATAAGCTGTTGCATTGTTTTGGAACTCGGTTTAAAAACAAAATTCAAAACAACAGCTCTTTTAAAAAGGAGGAAGAACGACAAAGCAAATGTCATGTGGGAGGTGAAACAAATGAGCAGAAAACCGGCACAGCTGACTGCCTCTGCTTTTAATAACAAGCCTATCTGGACATCAGAGTTCTTTCTGAGAAAAATAAATGGACAGTGAAATTTACAGCTGACCTCAGAGAAACCTGTGAGGGGGAGCTCACAGAGGGGAGCAGCTAGGTGGCTATTTTTAAAGTGTAACCTTGGCTTTTTTGTAAATCTACAACAGTGAATAGAGTGGGATTTTTTTTAAATTATGTGTTTTATTGAGATTTGTCTCTTGATTAAAGTTTAAAAAGATAAAACATAGGTACTAAATTAGCCTGGAGCAGTGTTTTAAGACAGTAAGACTGCTATTTTCTGGCAGTAGATTGTTAAGGTGCAAAGATGGCCTTTAGTAGAGTGCTGAGCTCTTCCTGTCGGATGTGACAGATTAAGGACAGTTTCCATGCTACTGATGATTATGTCTGCAGGAAGTGTGCTTGGTTGCAAATCCTATTGGATTGGTTAGAGTAGCAGTTAGAGAACATGAGGCGTTTACAGGAGCTATGATAGATGGCAGTTGCAGGAAAGGAGATAAACCACAGATACAGTCAAGCCGATGGGTTATTTACAAGAAAGGTAGGAGTAGTAGGTAGGTAGTGCAGGAGTCTCCTGTAGCTACCCCCATCTCAAACAAGTGTGCTCTTTTGGAAAATGTAGGGGGTTATGGACTCTCAGGGGAATGTTGCACTGACAGCCAAGCCTCTGGTCCCAAGACCGGCTCGAATGTAAGAAGGCATGTTTCAGGTTCCAAACGATTGATTGTGATAGGTGACTCTCTAGTCAGAGGCACAGACAGCTGTTTCTGCGGCCAGCAGCAAGATATCAGAATGATGTGTTACTTCCCTGGTGCCAAGATCAAAGATACCTCTGAGAGGGTACAGAGTATTGTGAAAGGAGAGAGGGTCGTTTTACATGTTGGAAATAATGACACAGGAAATGGTTGAAATTCTGAGGAGCGTATACAGGAAGTTAGGCAAGAATTTTAAAAAGTGTGTCATCAAGGGTAGTAATATCTGGATTACTGCTGGTGTCACAAGCTAGTGAGTGTAGGAATAAGAGGATAAGGAATATACATCTGAGGAGCTGGTGCAGGGGAGAAGAATTCACATTTTTGGATCATTGGAACCTCTTCTGGGGTCCAGTTGACCTATATAAGAAGAATGGATTACACCTGAATTGGAAGGAGGCTGATATATTGGTGGGGAGATTTGCTGGATCTGCTCGGGTGGGCTTAAAGAAACAAGGGCTGGAGTGGGACCCAGGGACACAGTGAGAAAAGAGGTCAGTCTGAGATTGATGCAGTTGGGAAAAGGAGCAAGTCAATCAGTCAGAGCAGCAGGAACAAAGCAAAGAGTGAGGTAGCACTGATAAATTAAAATGCATTTATTTCAATGCAGGATGCCTCACAGGTGAGACAGATGAACTCAGGGCATGGCTGGGGACATGGGTTTGATATATCATTAGCAAATACAGAGACATGCTTCAGGGATGGACAGGACTGACAGTGGACTGTTGCAGGGTATGGATGCTGTAGGAAGCATAGAAAGGGAGTCAAGAGAGGAGGGGGAGTGTTGTTTTTGATTGGGGATAACATTGCTCTGCAC